>NC_143554.1:26635530-26938560 GCF_054136105.1 Typopeltis vanoorti
TGTTGTCTTCAATTTCATCTTGACTGGTGATGAGGTGTGCCTCCACTTCATGGGCTGTTGTTTGGATTCAGAGGTTGCATGCAACACCAGAAGCATACGCACTGCAATATTGTCTGAAAATGGCACCAATGCCTTGCTAAGGAATCAACAAACCCAGCACCAGTGCTGCAGTGAAAATATTTAAAAACTGAACTTACTTTCTTGATGTCCCTCGTAAAAACAAGTAGGCTTTCTATTTATTGCAAATAACAGATATTTTAAGCATATCATTGTAAAATATCTGCTCTTTGCAGTTGTTTGAACCCTGGATATTAAACCAGAGCCTAATGTTTTCACAGTTGAGTGATGAATTTTATTGCTAAAGGTATGTGTATATGGGGTGGGGAAACTTTGTATCTCTTATTCAAAAACACATATAATATATATTATCATATGGTGAAGTAATATACTGACAGCATACTCCAGTCTACAGCTGTGCAAACACTAAAATCTGGTTCAGTGCTCAGAATTTGGTAAGAGTTCAACAAGAAAGTGGTAATGTTTAAATTTTAAGATATAATTTTAAATTATAAAAAGAAACATTTACACCTCCTATACAATTTCTGCTTATTTTTTTAGTCTACTATATGATTTGCATCTCAGTCCAGTGTGATTGGCTAATTGGCTAGCTGCTCGAGCCAACAGATTCAAATCTAACTTGTAGCATACATATTAATGGGTCTTCTGGTCATAGATGATTTTCTTAACTCAGGGTATGACCACCTCTAATCCCTCCAATATGCTTATTTTGGAGGTCTTAAGTGTTTAGAAAAATTTGGTCTCTAAGCAGGAGGTATAAGAAAGTTCAGCAAACTGATGCTCATGAAAATATCTACTGAAAAGACGAGACAGAAACAGAACGTGTCAGGTAAAATGATAGGAGTATTGTGTATATGTGCACAAGAGGGAGGAGACATTAGTTAACTGGATTGATTGACCTCTTCTAAAGTCAAGTATAGTAATTAAAATATTATATTTTTAGTAATGTATTTGGTGCACTACTTCAAATGTAAAAAACAGTATTATAAGATTGGATAGCTTTGGTATTTGTTTAGTGTTAGGAGCAGTGAAAAATGACAGTTTTATCAAGGGTGAGGAGGCTGTCTGGTTGTTGTGTTTATGCCAGAAAAGGATATGTGCTTGAAAAGAGAATTTGATCTTGTCTGGAGATTAGATTTCATCAGAGGTAGAGACAGCTAAGATGAGATATTTCTTGCATGAAGAATAACTGCATCCATTTAAATGCTTCAATGCAACCACTGCCAAATGGCAAAGACTGTTTTAGACATTTGAAGTTCTTGAAGAATGGAATGTTGGAGTGGCGTAAGGGTTGTTAGTGAAGAAATGGAATGGAGTATACTATCATCAGCATCAATGTGATTTGCACTTGGTAAGTACAGAGCAGTGTAAATGCATGGATTGGTGGAGAAATCTGAAAAGAGAAAGGCTTTCATGACATAGTGAATGATTAGAGAAGAAATTGGTGATAAGAAATCTAATAAATAATTCCAACATTCCTCAGCAAGTCTTTGTATCATTCAGGCCCAGAAGACAAATACGAGGTGCTACCCAAAAGTTTGGGGAGTTGAACCACTAAAGAAATTATTTATCCTAACTCTTAGTTTTTGCTGTCACTTTTCAAGTAGTACCCTTGGGCATGTATACAGCAATCCCAGTTGTTTTTCCATGTATGCATGCTTCAAAGTCCTCAAGTCTGATTGTGTTGAGCACTTCCTGCTGAGGATCTCCTCAGCAGTGTCAAAACCTTTCAACAAGAAAAAGGCACACAGAGGGATGTGGTCAGGTAAATAGAGGGGACAGGAATATTGTTTCTAGTTGTCACTCAGCAGTCTTGGCACACATTTTATAACAATGTGTGCTATAAAAGCACATCTCATGTTCAAAACGTCCGGCAAATTGCATTGAATAGTTCTGTACAACAGTCCTGTGGTCTCGCAAGCATCTCAGATAGTTTATGATCTGCAAGAATAGCCTCATGCAATATTTTCCATTGTTGTGCTTGTCGATGGTCATCCAGAATGCTCATCATCGTCGACAGATGTCCGTCCTTGAAGTGTTTGTGTCACAAAAAGTTGTACTTTAGCTCATAGCATTATCACCAAATACTTAATACTTCCTTAAGCATTCAATGAATTTCTGTAGCAGTTTTTTTAAGGTCGAAGCAAAATTTGTTGCAGATTCTTTGCTCTTTAAAATCTGCCATTTCAGTTGGAAAAGAAAATTGTTGAACCACTAAAGCACATGTTACAAAACTGCACATAACCTGTGAACGTAGTTTTCAGCTTGCTGCTATACTGATCCACAAAGGGTACTACTAGCCCCTTATAGTGACAGAAGGCCATTCTACTACTGGTTTCATGTGCACTATTCAAATTCCCTGAACTTTTGAATAGCACCTCGTTATAGCTGTTTGTTTCCCTGATGCAAACATTTTAAGCTTGAATCTAAGCCAGTTTCCTTCAAATATAATAGCAGATTAGGAAACTTGGATCACAGTTATTCCTAGCACTGGCACTAAAACTCATCCATCAGAAAATTATACTTATCTGGATTTTTCTTTTGAATCACCATGTGAGAATCGCCACATTACCTTTGGTAATTCTCACAATCAAAGTAAGCATCATAAAATCAGTGTGATCCAAAATTTACGATAGAACCTATTTATGGCACTAAATCAGCTGTTTGCAGGAAATTGGCTTTGTCTACCTTCTCCAACCACAATCTGATTATTCTTATTTACCATAAAAACACACTAAAAGACAGCTCAGTTGAAGCTGGATAAACGGAAATATTGTTTAGCTGCAATATAGCCCCCCATGATTGCTGCTTTCATATAGCAGATGCATCAGGCATCTTAAAATCCTGAATATTCCATCCAAAATAAATGTTACATTGTCTTTTTAAAAGAACCAATTGATCCAAATCTCATTCATATTTTATGGAACAGATGTTTCCATAAAAATATCAAACTTCTATAGACACCAACTCTTTAGCGTAGTGCAGACCCTGAAATGAAAGTCTTTATGAACTCACATAGCAGTATAGATAGTTTTAAAGAATGCATGTCCTGAAATTTTATATAATTATTGTTTCAAAACTGTTTTTTCTCTGATGTTTAAATATTGATGCAAGTCACAGTTTGTATGAAAATAATCTTTATACTCAAAGCAAAATTGCATTGATTAAAATTATACTTTTCCTTCCCTTCTTTTCAGTCTAAGAAAATTAATATTGCTTCATAATTATAATTTTTTATAAAGAACTTAGGGTCTTTATAAAGCATTTAAAGTATCCATTAGAGTAGAGGATTATCCAAAGAAGTTTAGTTGTGATTCATGTTGTAAAAAGGATGCGGTCCTGTTTATAAGAGTGTGAATATTCATTTGTAAATGAACACTTGAGGCAATACATGTTTTGCTCATAAGAGCCAGTCTTTGTTGTAAGCCAAATGTAAATTGTCTGTTGAGATAATTGTGTCAAATTCTTATAAACAGAAGTGGCTGTGTCTTTTTAAAAATTTCCTTTTTTACATTCACAAAAATTGGCTATGAAAAGATGCAGTTGATATGCACAATATCCTTATCCTCATGGTTTAGCCTCTGCATACATTATGCAACCGGCCTACCTAAGATGCATTATTATATTTTGTCAGATATTATTCAAATCGGGCTGGTCAAGTGTCAGGAAAAATAAATTTTAATTTTCACATTCTTTCAAATAAAGTTAATTCTAAATGATGTGTGGCACTGACAAAAAAAAGGGAAATCGTTAATTTTCCTAGCAAATAAATGTTATCAATATAGATATTGAAGTGTCTAGACAAAAGTGAGAGAGAGAATGCTCATAATAAGTCTAACTCTAGCCCTTTAAAACTGCTTCTTCATGATTTTGTACGAGGATGAGAATTTGAGTCTAATTCTCAAATGAGAGATTGGCTAAGTAGTGGCTCTGTTGTCTTACATGCCTCTCCAGAATATTCTACAGATGCTTAATAGCACTCAAATCAGAAAATTTTGCTGGTTAGAATGCATGCTGTTATTTCTTTTCATATTCTCTAAACTATTCTTTAACTACTTTGGACTTATAAATAATAATATCACCACCTGTGAGAGTGTGTTGTTATAGGCTATAAAAGATGAGAGCTGCAGATATGGTTATGTGACCATCATGACAAGTTTTATCTTTATCATCAATCATAAAAGTATGCAGCTTATTCCAAACTTATCTGGTCTGTTTTGTACTGTGGCAGTAGTTTTCATGGATTAGAAAGAGTTTAATTTTTTTGTATCGTGTAATTGTTTGTCATTAGTCAAGGATGCAAAATGCTTGCTCCTACCATTTTACTAGGTTAGTGAGAATTTTTGAATATTGTTCTGAACACTTTGCAAGAATATATCATCCAGGTAGAGATATGGCAGTAATGTGAGGGGGGGGGGGGGTATATATGGAAATTGAGGTAAATAAACTTGGAGGTGCATAGCATATTACAGATTCTTGATGTGAATTCTGCTATGGGATTAGATAGTATACCAAATAGAGTTTTATGAGAAGATGCTATGCAATTGGATGTGCCTTTGACCACATTATTTAATCTAGTTTTCAGCTCTGGATTAGTCCTGGGGGAGAGAATATAGTTCCATTGCATAAAGGAGTCTCCAAGACTCATGTAGAACATTACCAAGCAGTTAGCATATCAGGAGTCGTCAAGATACTGGAGAGATTGGTCATGAACAAAATACAGGAATGGATAGACAGAAATGAGATAATACTGTATGGGAGTGGGGGGGGGCAACATGGTTTGTGAAAAGTAGGTCATGACTCAGTAACTTGTTCACATTTTATAATACAGTGACAGCTGAGTTGGATAAAGGTAATGGGTTTACAGTGATAATGCTAGACTTTGCAAAAGCTTTTTGGGATATTGGATGGAATTCTAATCAATAAATTGCACCACAAGGGGAATTGGATATAAAGCTGAAGTGGATAATAGGGTGGTTGATGGAAAGATATCATAGTTTATTCAGGAGTCAAGTCCAGTAGAAGGCCTGTAACTAGTGGCATGTCATAGGATCCTGTTCTTGGGCCACTGCTATTTAATTTTTACATTAACAATATAGGAAAAGAATTATTTAGTTGTTTGCTGTTGATACAAAATTAGGTAGAGCAATAGTTAATCCACATGATGTTAAAAATTGCCAGGATGATTTGGATAGACTGGCAATCTGGGCAAAGAGCAATGGATGTCAGTTTAATGTGGGAAAGTGTTAGGTTATGCATTTTGGGGTGAAAATATTACCAATAGCATACCACATTGATAGAATTGCATTCTGGGAAATTGAAGAACTACCCTACTTTGTCTTTAATTTTTCTTTACTTAATTATCGTTAATGGTTGGCTGTCTAAAGCTATGAACTGCTGCCATATATTTATTTCTACTGTCTTATTTGTCACGCTCTATAGTCCAACAAATTTATTTGTTTACCAACTGTGGTTAGACTATATATTGAGTGCGAGAGTATAAGATCTTAAGCCAAAGACAAAGCAGACATCGTGTTCCCCACTTAATATTACTCTTTAAACTAGTCATGGCATAAATAAAAATTATATAAACTTATCTTATGCAGGTTCGATTTTTTTTTTTTTTTTTTTTTTTCAGTATAGTGCATTGACAGAACGAGTCCAATGTGTTGTTTACAAAACCATTTAATTAAGTCTAAAAGAATAATTACTGAATGATACAGTATATACACAAAATCATTACGATTTTCTTCTCAAGTTTTTCTACTTAATTGAATACAACATAGCCTAACATTACTTGATTAAAAGACATACCTTGGGTAAACCTAATTTACCATTACTGTACAATATCTCACAAATATAGACACTTGACATAGAATCTTGCTCAGTAATACAAGTACTTATCAATATTCATTCAGCAGACAGTCTTTCATGTTAATCCTTCGTTTGCATGCGAGTCCTCTTCTTGTTTTTCCTTCCGTTTACTAACTCATTCCTGTTTTCCCGCTAAATTTCTTTCTTGTTCGAGTAGTCGACTATATTTTATGGCAGCCAAGTGCAGATCCTACCTTTTATGATAACTTGACACAAATTTCTCATGTGGCAGTGATCCAGGTAGATGACTTTGAAACTCAACGCTTCTCTTTCAACTTCCGATAGCGATCTTGGCGTGACAGAGTCTCGGGTAAGAGGAAGCTTAGGAAACCCTAAGAACAAAATTCTTTCTTGACGGATCGGCTTATGCAGGCCCTGACTTCTATCGTGTGCATGCACATTTCTCGAAATTGGTCACGTATTTACTTACAGACATGCAGACATAATTCTCTGTGCATCTTTGGAATTCTTTGTCCGTATTGACCTCTGAACATGATTGCGTCATCTTACGTGGGTCGTTGGAATTTTCCATCCATGACAATGCTCAGAATTTTCTCACTAATCTTAACATTAAACTTACTTATTTAACATTACTTATTTGATGACTTCATGCACCACATTATTTTTAACAAAGGCCGAATACAATAATATTACAGAAAATATAATTTCAGTCAACATTTTACTTTTTTCTGAGTGCATTCTCCCAAATTAAAAAAACGTAAAACCGAACATGATAAGTTACGAAGTCACTTACCATGAGAGATTTTATACATTTACAGCAGCCTTATGACATGGTGCTTGGTCTTGCTAAAAGAGACAATAGTCAATTCTGTAGAAATGGCACAAAGTAAGAATTACATTGTCCAGAATGTTCATATACCTCTTGGAGTTCATTGTTCGCAACACCACAGAGGTCTGAGGCCAAACACCAGGAAAAATAGGACCAAACCATCACATTGCCACCTCAGAATTTCATAGTTGGTGTTACTCACTCTGGTAAGAGATGTTTACCAGGCATCTGCCACACCCATCCATCTGCTCGGTAGAGGGTGTAGCATGATTCATTGCTCCATAACACAGCTGTCCTAGTTTCCATATCTCCTATACATGCTGTTTGCACCACTGAAGATGATCCACGTGTTGGTTTGGGTAATGTAGGGCTTGCATCAATAAATAACTATAGCCAAGGATTTATCCAATGAACTAATAATGTTGACAAGGGTAGTTGTGCTTAAGTGTATTTCTTTCTTCTTTTTTTTTATTTATATTTCACTTTTTCTAAGAATTTTCTGTTATTCACTGATGACCAATGTACACTTTTTACATAGCAATATGTAAAAGCAATATACATAACTTCCAATGATCATTGGAATTATTCACCTGTTTGAGAATTCTACCTTCATCATACAAGTTTTTTTTGTCAACAGCTCTTCTGTCTTATTAATAATAGATATCCTGTATATGCTAGTATTTTGTTGAAGATCGCCAGATTCAGTCTTCTTGTAATACATAGGATTCATTTTTATTCACTGCATGAGCTTTAATAGGAAATTCTGAGAACACCATCCACCATTTCATGTAGGTATCGATCTGAGAGAAAACTGGCAATCCACTTACACAAGGATGAAGGCAGTCCGTATGATGGTAAATTGCTGAACAGGTCCCTAAATGCCAGACCCTATCAAAAACTTTCGAGATGTCAAAAACAACAGCACAGGTTTCTCTCTGAGCCTTTCCATGGAATGAGTCTAGAAGTGTGTGACTAGGTCAGTGGAGCTAGATTGGCAAAATCCATACTGGTGGTTGCTAATTCCATGGCAGTTCTCCAAGAGTTGGAGAACTGCCACTTGACTGGTCATAATTTATTACTTTGGACAAATTGAGCTGAGAGCAATAGATCTGTAGCTCGAAGGTATATGTAGACATTAATCACCTTTTTTCAGGAACTGATGACATGGAAGAAAGCTGTAGGGTGGATGCCAGCTGATTACAGTTTAGTGAATGGATGATAAAGAATAGGTATTAGTCCAGGTCCCTAGATGCCAGACCCTATAAAAAGCCTTCGAGAAATGTCAAGAGCAACAGCACAGGTTTCTCTCCGAGCCTTTCCATGGAATGAGTCCAGAAGTGTGTGACTAGGCCAGGAGATCTCCTGTGGATCTAGATTGGCAAAATCCATACTGGTGGTTGCTAATTCGGTGGCAGTTCTCCAAGATTTGCAGAAGCTTGACTGGTCATAATTTATTACTTTGGACAAATTGAACTGAGAGCAGTAGAGTGTTTTTATCATCTTTTTTGGGAACTGATTCTATATAGGCTTTCTTCCATGCTATAGGGTGGATGCCAGCTGAGTACTGTCTAGTGAATGGATGATAAAGAGGGGGTATTAGAACTGGCTGCCATCAAGGTATCCAAGTTATTCAAGATTCTTCTGATATCTTTCTTCTAGAAGGTCACTGGACATAAGATGCAATGTTCTAGGCAAAGAAGGAGAGAGAGATAATTTGCCATGGTTATCTATGAAGGAGTAGGAAGAGAAGAATGAAGCCAGATGTCAGCCTTGTCTTTAAGTGATGCTACTTTTGGGATGAGAAAGCAGAAGTAGCACAGGTGGATAGTCTCCTGAACAGAGGACCTGGAAGGAGAACTAGTTAAGAGATCCAGAGCATTGGATGAGCAAAGAGGACTGTGAGGAATTCTGGTGGGGAGATGAATGATCTGTTTTTATAAATTGTTGCTTAGAGCAAAAATCACTTCCTTTCTTCTAGACTGGTCAGTGAGGTTTGAAAAGGGAAACCAAATTAGAATTGTGGACATTGAAATCAAGAAAGGTTACTTCACTATTTAGAAATTTGGACTGAATGAAATTAAGCATCACAGATCGGAAGTTAAATATATCAGGTCAGAATGGAGAAAATAATAGAAGCAGCAGATGAATGAAGCATAATGTGGCAAAGAAATCTTAAGCCACTAGGTCAAAAAGGTGAGATTCTAGATTAGGCATCCTCTTGCAAGAATAATCAATTCACACACATGGCACAAGCAACTCCCTTATGGTGGAAGAAATTACAAAGTGTAATCTGGACAGTTAAGATGGGCTGTGTCCAGTGGCGTATTTAGGTATAGGCCCGGGCCTAGAGTGGCAAATTTTGAGGCGCAGTGGAAATTTCCGGGCTCTCATTTTTGTAATTATATTTATATTACGAATTTAAGATATAAATAGGTTATGCATATAAATCAACATGTTCATTAAATATGGGGGTGGCACTTTCTGCGTGCCTAGGGGTGGGAAATACCCAAATACGCCACTGGCTGTGTCTACACTGTAACGTGGCCTTGACAGTATCCTCCACATACCATTACATATCCTTCCTTCAGGCATGTCCTGACAGTGTAGATGGCAGCAAGATTGTGCACTAATTGATCAGCAAGTTTCCTAAAATGCATGTTACCATCTGATTCATTCCATACACTGACTGACAGCCATCCTACTCTGACATCCATCATACATGCCTTATGGCATGTATGTGGAAAACTTTATAAAAATGCGGCCGCCTGATGGGGATGCGATGTAATGTACAGTAAACTGAGTTCCTGTGACAAGTGAAACACTAACACAAATGTGTTAAGTGTTCCTGAAAATTTTCCATTTAAGCATCACCCATTATCTGAAGCTAATCGATAATATCCAAAACAAATTCTCATATGTAACTAATTTTGACATTACACAGCACTGATGTGCTATAAGTCTTGCAACCTTTCTTGTAGTTTAGATATTTAAAAAAAAAATCAACTAACACTTAGTGTTGTCAGTTCAGGATTAAACCCAGGAATAGTTGGGTATGGTTGAATTCTTTCACCATAGACTTTTGCATATCGGACTTTTGTCAGGACTTTAATTAGTTTTATTTTTTGGTTAATGTAGCAAACACTAAGAATGAATTAAACAGGCTTAATCACTCAGTCTCATTTGTCAGATGAGATGAGGTAGTCTAATCAACATTTAATTCATTCTTAGTGCTGCTGTCTAAATTAGATTAAACCAAAAAAAGAGCATCAACTAGCCCTTTAGCCTGAGTACACATTTGCAGTATTTGCAATAATGAGCTGTTTTGTTTTTTAATAACTATTTCCCCCCTCCCCAAAAAAAATTCAATTTCTAATTATAGAGTTATATGCTTAGCTTCATTTTTTTTAATTGTTTATTTTATATTTTCAGTATGTATTCTTTATTTTATTTGATATTCAGTAGTTATCCCTTCTTCAATAATGAATTGGAATTTAGGAAGTACAAATTTTTGGATAGGAGAAGGTTTTGAGTCCATCTCTTGGATATTTAGTTGTTGTTTTTTTCTCTTTTTATTAAGCATTAGCAAACAGGAATTTGAGTGTGAAACATTTTCATGATTAGGATATTCATATTTGCGTGCGTACTTTCGTGTGTTTAATTTCATTATTGGAAAGTAACTGTTTCAACATTTATTTGTAGTCATGGATGTAAGATACATGGAGATGCTAAGAGCTATTTAAATGGCAGAAGCTATATTTCCTATATGCAAATAAAATAGTCTTAACATATGATACTACACACTCAGACTATCAGGCAATGCTCTCATCCTAAGACTAATTTCAGGGTGAGACTGAGCAGAAGTTTCAAATATATAGATTCACTCTCCTTGTATTTACATTTGTTGGACTTCCCTTAAATTGTATAGGTTCAGGTTGTTATACATTCAGTGCCCTGAAATTTCCCTTTTTTTTTTTAAATACAAAAAGTCAGTACAGTTGTTGATTGTAATCTGTTAGTGTGGTCTTAATCATATAAAGATTCATATGCATATCTTTCATAAGAATGCCCATGTATTGAATAATAATACAGATCGATATTTTGCAATAAATATATCAAAGGGAAAAAAAAAAAACACTTGTCTCGAAGTTTGTATTTCATTTGTCTGAATCTATAATTTTTTCTCTAAAAATGACTGTGCTCTTGTTCATGATTTACTGAATTTATTTTATTTTATTTTATTTTTTTGCTTTCAAGATAATTTAGTACTTGCATGTAATAAATGATGGAACAAATATTTATGTTCATATTACTGATGAGCATGCCAACATATTTGTTTTAAACTATCTTTAGACATTTATTTTGAATATTTATTGATAAGCTAATTCCTTTTGCTCCAAACTTTTGTTTTTTGATGAATTGATGTAAGCTGCCTGGATAAGCATCCTGCTTATATTTTTAATACAGAGCATGCAGATACATCCTGTGATGAAGTCTATGAACAATTTATGAAGATAGATTTGATCCCATTCCATTTATTAGAATTTTGTATATGATCTGTTCAGATGAATAATATTTTTAACATATCCATGCTTACTGACTTTAAAATAACTTTTAATGTACTCTGATGAGGAAGATTAAATAATTTTATTACAAAAGTTAACATATTATCAGCAAGAAAATACACCTAATGTGTGTGTTTTTACAGCAAATCATAATAGCAGCATACTGTTATAAAAACCGTTCTAAATTGAAAATGGTTAAAATATTCAAGAACAGACTTATTTGAAATATTCTAGTAGTTACTTTGTTAGGCATTACATTAATCACTTTTGAGAGTAACGTGTGTGTCGATATATATTACAAAATGGTGTAGTTGCGGTTAGTTTGAAGTTGGTGAGTTGTGGAGTGGGTGTCCTACCTCAGAGTCTTTGGACTCCCTGGAGGTGTAATAATAATTAGATGCTGCACTACATTATAAATTCTTGAAATAAAAGTATTTGTTTTATTATCCTTAAATTTTTGTTATGAATCTATACATAAAAATTAATTTATTTAAAATAATAAATAAACATTTGAGTGTTATAGAACCTATCCCGTCATTTTCTATACAAATATTGGTCTTGATTCATGTAATTTTCATTTACATATTTTGCTGAACCAAGCTACTGTAAATCGAAGGTTAGGTGTATATAAAATCAAGCATTTGTTACAAATTATGCTTTCAAATCAGTGTTTCCTTAAAAAAAATAGTATAATGCAGGTGATAAACCCAGTAAAAATTCACTCGGTTCCACAACATAAAAATACACAAACCTAATCGGACTGTTATTTGGTATCAGTCAAAGCTTCAAATTATCGAACAGTCTTTCTACATAGCAACTGAAATGTCATTTGCAGCATATAATCTATGTAGTATAGAAGAATTTCCTGTCCTGCTCACAGTTTCTTTGCAAACCTGTTTGAATAGGCACTGGTAAAAACAGAACCACCTCCTGAGTTTCTGGAAGGAACTTTAGTAGTCAGGGTGTGGGAAACTGTGAGTTAGATGTGGAGCTTCTTTCTTTCTTCACCAGTGTGGAATATTCCAATTTTTATCTGGAAGAAACACCTTGATGGATGTTCAGCTAAGAGTTTTTGTTTTTCAGTCAAGAAAGAAAGCCAGGAAAGAAACTTTTCAAAATTTTGTGATTGAGTCTGTTAGAATAAGCTCCAAAGTAGAAATTCTTCTTTTATCAGACTATTGTGTACATATCAAATTTTAAAAAGTAGATGACTACTAGTAGCTGCAAAATATACATTGGTAATTTCATCTAATTATATACTGAACTAATTCATCCATGACCTTTTAAGCATATTTGAAGATATGTCAGCAATTCTAAACAAGTATCATTTGACAGAGAATTATCTCTCTTCTGCTTTCTTTGTCACCAGCCTAACCATTTGCAGGGCACAGTGCTTAAGTCTCTTTTTGTGTAGCACTTACAAATGATTTTTCTGCAAATCTATACTTCATTTGTACCATAGGTGGGTTAAAGATTTTTTTTAAAATTTATTTTATACATATTCCAGAAACCCTGCTCTAGAAACCAAACATGGAACTTTTTCGAGCCACTTCGGGTCTCCATTAAGTTGGGCAGTGGTCTCACACTGGGCAATGAAATTCATCTCCCACCTAAAGACAATCACAACCATCCGTTCCCACATTTGATTTGAACCTACAGAGTGTTGTTATTATTATTATCAATAGAACTCCATGGAATCAAGAAACTCATCGTGGGAGGTTCCATTCTCATATCTCAATTTAAATGCATTCACTCACGTGCCACACTCTCAGGCAATGCATTCCAATCACCCACTACTCTGTGCAAAAAATTTGCTCCTCATCCCCTTGCTCACATCCACCTTATACATGGTGGATGTGAGCATAAACAGATTCCGTGGATGGCTTCTCATTCTCCCCTGTCTCCAGATATTCTATGAAAAATCTCATCCACGCTAATCTGGTAATTACCCCCTATCAACTTATATGTCTCATGTCTTTACCCTCTTCCTTCTATCTACTAGGCTCCGTAATTGCATTCTCTCAGTGTGTCCTCATATTCCACATTCCAAAAACCAGACACCAACTTAGTCAATGATATCTGGACCCTCTCCAACAACTCATCATCCTTTTAAAACCCTGGCGACCAAATCTGTGCACAGTAATCCATATGGGGTCTGATCAGTCTTGTACAATGGAATCAAAACATCCTTACTTCTGCATGTCAGTGTTCTCTGCATCATTCCCATAATCTGCTGTCGTCCTCACAATTTTAGCAAAATGTCCACAAAATTTCAAGTCTCTATCCAATCACAACTGCCAAATCCTTCATCTCTGTACCTTCTCCAAAATATCCCCACCAATATACTCTGCATCCCATCTTTGCTTCCCACATTTTTAAAACCTTACACTTTGTAACATTGAACTGACATACTCACCCATTCAGACAGTCTATTTAGGTCCTCTTGCAAATCTACAACATCTGCTCTACTTCTAATAACTCTTTCCAACTTCGCATCATCTGCAAACAACATCTGCAAATAGACCCCCTGGGGCATGCCACTAGTGGCTTTCCTCTTCTGGAATATCACTCCCCCATATACAACTTGTTGATATCTATTAGACAGCCAATCTCCAATCCAACTTCAATTATTCCAATTTAACTTAATTAGTTCGTCATGTGGTAATTTATCAAAAGCCTTTGTGATATCTGTATACTACTGTATATGTATCCCTCTTGTCCAATGTATTCATCACCTTGTTTTAAGTAAGCAGATTGCTAAAACACAATCTTCTTTTAACAAACTCATGCTGTCTGTTAAAGAGAATTCTACTGCTGTCAACACAGTTCTGAATCCTTGTCGTCACTAGATTCTCCAACACCTTGACCACAACTCCGGACAAACAGATTGGCCTATAATTCTTATCACATCCTTTATGAAGCAGAACAATTTTGCCATCTTTCCACTCCTTTGGGACCTGGGCTAATCTAAGACTCATGTTAAAAATATATGTTAAAGCCATCATTAACTTCCTGGAACATTCCTTCAAGACACCATGATATACTGTCAAGTTTACTCAATTCCTCATATACCTCCTGCTCACTCACCACTGGTTCCTTCCCCATTCCCATTGCTCTCAAGTTCTGCTTTATATTACAATCACAAGGATGGAATACTTTAATGAAGTGCTCATTTAACACCTTTACTATATCCTCCTCACTGTTTATCATTCTTCCATTATTACTGACAACATCATCCTCCCATAATCATTCTTCCCTCTACTGGTCACATATATATAAAAAAAAAAAAACTCCCTAGGCTTTCTTTTAGCATCATTTGCTAATGCACTTTTAACTACCCTTACTAAATAAGTCACCTTCCTTGCTTGCTCTTTGTACTCCTCATATAACAGATTATCTCCACTCACCTTGTGCTGCCTCCACAATGCTTTTTTTTTTCCAGATTGCACGCTTCACCTCTTTGGTCATCCATTTTACTCCTACCTTAGGTAATCTCCTGACCTTTGGAATACATTGTCATTGCCTCTGCCACATAATTCCTGAATAGAAACCAAGCAGTATTGATTGATATATATGCAATTCCTCATTCCATGATATCGCTGCAAGCTGCCTCCTGAGTTTGCCGTAATCATCTGCCTTATAGTTCCACATATAACTCTTTCTTGCAAAAGTCCTGATGTGGTTGGCCACCACCACCAGAGTGATCACTTCATGGTCACTTTCACCATCTGGAGGGTGATGTGACATTTCATTTACAACAATATCTTCTGATGAGGTTGAGATAATGAAACTTACTGCTTAAGGTAGTTGTCCCTTAAAAATTCAAATTTGTTCTCTTTGGTTCTTGATGCTGTCTCTTCATTCCGGTCTATATTACCATAATTGAAATCTCCCATAATGATCACCCTTTTCTTATTAGCCAGACCAATTTGTCTGAACATTTCCTTCTCACTGCCTTCCACATTACTGGGTCTATAGCAACACCCCACCAAACATTTCATCCTGTTTACCTCCACCTCAAATCATACTGCCTCAAAACCACTGTCAATATTTGCTCCTGGCATCTTCATCCTGAATGGGCACAGCTCTTCTGCCATCATCAATAACATCACTCTTCCATTTTTTTTGCTTTGTCTGTCTTTGTGAAAGACCACATCTCTATTCCTGTCTGAATGTCATCCTCATTCAACCATATCTCACTTATACCAACAATTTTTTGGCAAATGAACTCTATCAAAACTACAATTTCATTTCCCCTGTTTCGAAGACTTTTAGCATTTGTAAACATACCACTAGTTCATTTCTGTTTCTATAACAAGTCCCACTAATCCAACTTCTCGGATGACTCCTCTACACTCTCCTTTATCCATTCCTGTCGATCATCAACCCACATCCTTGACTGTCTTAATTCTTTCTTGCGCACTCACACATCTACTCCTGAAACCATCATCCACAGTTTACATGCAGTGTCACCCCTGTCCACTCTGTGTTCCTTCTCTCTTATTCTCTCCATTTGCACCACTCACCTCTAGATTCACATGCTTGCCTACCATACTGTTGGTAGGAGAACTGGTACGCTAACCACTCAGCCAGCCAAGCCAGAGCTAGTCTAGCTTTTTGCAATACAAAACTAAATCTTGTGTGGTGTCTGGGCAGAGTTTTTTTTCATAGGAACAAATCCACTCAGAAAAGTTACTGATGTCTTAGAGGTTCCTTCTGTCACACCTCAACACTCAAGATATTCTTGAGGTGAATAAAAGAAAGATACTCCTTCAGTTTTAGTGGTTTCATGTTATCGTTGCAAAAAATTTTCCTACATGAGAAGTATTAAAGATAAAGAAATGTTTAAACAGAAGGTATAGTTGATTATTGTATTAGCGAAGACTGTAGTATTATAAGAAAAAAATTCTCCATGGAGTCAGACTCACCATGGGAGGTCCCACTGTTACACAGTTTATCATACTGCGCCTTAAATATGTTCACTGTTTCTGTGCTCACCACACTCTTGGGCACAGCTCCTCCTGCATTCCAATCACTCACCACTCTCCTTATACACCTTCCAGGAATGACCTCCTGTTCTCTCTTTATCTTTACCCATTCTGTGCAAAACCTCCCTGGCATTAATCTGGTAATAACCTCTTAACAGCTTATGTCTCAATCATATCCCCACTCCTTTTCTATCCATCAATTTCTGCGAATTGCATTTTATCAATATGTCTTCATACTCGACATTCTAGAAACCAACTTAGTCAGTTGTCTCTGGACCTTTGTCAATACATCTTCCTCCTTTTGAAAACCAAGTGACCAAATCAGTGCACGGTAATCCATATGTGGCCTGATCAAAGCCTTATACAAGGAAATCATAACATCCTTACTTCAAGTCAGTGCCCTCTGCATCATTCCCATTATCTGCTGTGCTGCCCTCACAATGTTAGATCTTTGTCCATAATCACTCCAGGATCTCTCATCTCCTCTACCTCTTCCAAGATATTTCCACTGATTGTATGCTCTACCTCCCATCTCTGTTTCCCAAATTGCAAAAACCTTACACTTTGCAACATTGAATTGACAACCCCACTCAATTATCCATTCAGCCAGTGTATTCAAGTCCTCATGCAAAGCCACAGCAATCTGCTCTACTCCTGATAGCTCTCCCCAACTTTGCATCATCTGCAAACAACTGCATATCACCATTCAGACCTCTCTCAATATCATTTACATACAAATTAAACAGTAATGGACCAAAACAGATCCTTTGGGTACACCGCTAATAACTTTCCTATTCTGGGATATCACTCCTCCATAGACAACTCGCTGATACCTATCAGCAACCAATCAAAGGCCTTTGCAAAATCTAAATATACCACTGTGTATGCACCCTTATCCAATACATTTTTCACTTTATTATAAAGAGTAAGCAGATTGCTAAAACATGATATTCCTTTAACAAATCCATGCTGGCCACCAAAGAGAATTTTTTTGTTGTCAACTCAATTCTGAATCTTGGTGCTAACCAACCTCTTTAACACCTTAACCATAACTCCAGACACACAGACTGGAGCTATAATTCAAAGCCCTAGTATTATCATCTCACTTATGAATCAGAACAATTTTATCCTCTTTCCACTCTTTTGGAACTAGGCCCAGTGCAAGATTCATGTTAAAAATATATGTAAAAGCTGATGTTAGCTCTCCGTAATATTTCTTCAAAACGTGGTGAAATAGCATAAAGTCCTACAGCTTTATTTACATTTTGTTCATTACAGCTGAACAGGCTGTAATGAACAGCTCATGTATCCTGCTCACTTACTGACAGTTCCTCCTCCTTTCCCACCGCATTCAAGTTCTGTATGATGTCACATTCATAAGAATGAAATACCTTTATAAATCGCTCATTCAATACCTCAACTATATCCTCTGCAGCAGTTATCATTCTTCCATTTTCACCAATCTTTGCCATCCTGCCATAATCATTCTTTCTAGTCACTGAAAATTGAAAACTTTTTTCCATTGAAAAAAGTCCTTAGGATTTTTTTTCAGCTGCATTAGCTAAATACTGCTCATACTGCACTTTTGCTACCCTTATCAAGCAAGTCACCTTCCTCGCCTGCACTTTGTGCTTCGCAGGCGAGGAAGGTGACTTGCTCCATTACTGTTGGAGTTACATTAATTTGGTCCATTACTGTTTACTGCAGATTGCATGCCTTATCTCTTGATTCATCCATTTCGCACCTGTTCTATTAACCCTTTTAATTTTTCTAAAATACATATCATATCAAAATGTATTAGATAAATTAAGTAGGGTACTTGAGTACCATACTGCCTCAAAACCGTGGCCACTATTTGCTCCATGCAAATCCACCTTAGATATGCATAACTCATCTGCTACCAACAACAATACTCCTCCCTTTCACAAAAATATGATTTCTATTCCTGTCAGGATGTCATTCTCATCTAACCAACATTATACCAACAATTTTGGGACGAATAAACTCAATGCAACAATTTTGTTCCCTTTATTTTGAAAACTTCTTGCATTAGTAAACAAAGATAAGAAATCATTTCTGGTTCTGCACATCCTACAAACATCACTTCTCCAGCCCCTTCCTCTATATTACCACCAATTCTACAACTTTCCTCACACCCAAACTCTTCTTCTCCAAACACTTCCACTTGATCGGAGAACAACAACATCTCTGAAAGCCTGTGTCCTTCCCTATTCAGATGCAACCCATCTTTTGCATACAGTATTCTTCTATCATCAAAGGCACTCCAAATATCAACATATTCTAGACTTCTTTTCCTACACATTCTTGCAATCCTATCATTCATTATCACCACTCTTCTACTTAACTGTGCATCATCAAAGTGAAGAAGCACACTCACTACCCTACCCCCTCACACTTTTCTGCTGCACAATGTCTAACATTGCTCTCAGATCCTTTGTCACCTGATTAATGCTGCCCCTCATGTCATTAGTACCAGCCATTATTATCATCTCCTCCACATTCTGTCCTCTCTTCATTGCTAAAATCACTCTCCATTGTTCCACAAGGAAAGCACTCTTCGTGCATGTTACTCTGCACACCCTGAATCATTGAATCTGCATATATTATGCTTGTCATAGCTTCATTATTACTCACACTAGCATCCTTAACGCTCTTATTACTCTCACACTTTCATTCCTTCTTATCACGCTTTTCCTTCTGCACTTTCATGACATCCTCTCATTATCTCTCTCTAATGTTCTTTCATTCTCTCAACTTCCTGTCACTTCCACTCTCTTTTTCTTTCCAGCCCATTCTTGTCACATTCTCAGGTGTCATTATCTCATTATCTCTCTCTAATGTTCTTTCATTCTCTCAACTTCCTGTCACTTCCACTCTCTTTTTCTCTCCAGCCCATTCTTGTCACATTCTCAGGTGTCGTAATATTTCTATTCATTGTCCTCATTTCAGCTCTCGTGCATTCCACTTCATTTCTCTTTTGAGGCATTGCAATTGAGACTTCATAGGGCCAGAAATGAAAGGTAGACCATTTTTACAGGACTGTAGACCTGCAGCAACTTGAATTTGACAGTTAGCACTATCAGTATTATAAAACGATAGATAAGTGGAACACTACACTCCAGCCTAGTCAGTGGAACTGAGACAAGAACTGATTGGCTATTGAGTACAGAGGCTTCTTTCTTCCCTTTACAAGCAGTGGCCTCCTTCCAAATGCCTTTTAGTGGCACCTCTAACTGAGATTTCTGTTTAGCTAACCAATCATTACTTGAACTAGGGACAGCAGGTTCTCCAGATACTCCCATATAATTTACCGAAGAACTATGTCATATGATAAACAAACAGGTGATATGAGTGGCTGTCCAAATGATATCGGGCTATTTTGATGCATTCTATCAGAGGATGTATCATTTTTTGTCGTGATCTTGTGATAATGGAGGTAACTCTATATCAATTACTGTATCGTCTCCAGATCATGATCCTTCCACCATTACAGAACACAGCATTTGAAAATGATGTCTGAGTCACACCACTGTTTACATATGAGGAGAGGAAACTTCAGTTAACAGAAAGTCAGGTGATGACAACTGTAATCTTTCAGTTAACACAGTATTCTCGCATTCTAATATAAACAAACCGATTATTTTTAGATTTTAAAGTTAAGTTCTTAATGTATAATTTTCTGAAAAAGTTCATACCTTTATCAGTAATGAATGCTGAGTGAAACAGAGGAGCTTGACTTTCTTCAACAGTTAACGGTGAAGTAAATAGCAAGTGAAGGTTATCTCATTGGAAATAACCTCAACAGGCCTACACTGTGGTACCCAGTGCCTTTTATTTGTTCTGTCACAGTTTCCAAGGAAAGGATTAACAATGTGGTGATACCCATGTCGATGAGTGTACAGTTAGAATTATTCTGATTGCACTGGTTTTCTCAGATATTGCTTTTCATTATTGTACGTAGACACTATGAATGTGAAAGGTAATGTGTCTCCCACACTTCCATAGAGGACAAATACTGAAGGTAAGAACAGTTAATTTATAATTCAGCTTCAACCTAATTGCATTTCTCTATCTGAACTCGTAGAATGAGATTTCCATAAACAAAATTATACTTACTTCCCGTGATGATTCTGATGTCTTAATTGATTAGTGTGTGTGGTTCAAGAATATGGTTCTTCATATTTGTAATAAGTACTGTGTTCTGGTAAATAGATGCATACCCTGCAAAAGAGATCTTAACATTTACCTTTTTTCTTTAAATTTTTAAATTGAACAGTCTTTTTGAATTCAATAATAATAACTAGGTTAAAAAGTGAATATATGCAATGAGCATTTTTATTAAGCAGCTACAAAAACCAAATAAAAGGCAATGTTGGTAATAAAAACAAGATGGCTAACAAGAATGATAACACTAGTTATGATTCTCTAGCAACCAGTTGCACATCTTATCATATTTGATCTGAGAGAGAGAGAGAAAAAACACCATCGGCCTATCTGGTTAATTGAAAACTTTGTTTCTAACTTACTAGATATCTTATTTTGCAGAAATCGTTTAGATGTGAAATGTCTGTAGGATCATTATTAGAAAGTTTAATGCAAGCTGCTTAAATTTTCTGTATTAACTGAATTTTATATTGCTTTCATGTCAGCACCGTAAATTTGTTATATTATTATTATCGCATTATTATAATTTTTAAACCTCTATCGGTTGAAGTATAAAATTGAATTTTTCTTAAATTTCTTCTGTGGATGTTAAATGTTTATATAATTGATTATAGGTAATAATTCAATGATTTTTGGAAGTGTCAGATATTAAATATCTGATATCTAATTTTTTAAGTATAGTATCCTTCCAATTCTTAAATACACATTTTGGAAACAGTGTTCTTTCTTTCAGTATTGGTCTTGTGTGGAAAGTGATGCATTGAAATCATTTATATTGCTATTTTTAGGAAGTAGGTGACATCATGTGTGATGTAAATTTTCAAGTATTTCTTTTAGTACTTTGCAAAAGTCAAATTGGAATCATCAGCGAACAGTATGCAGGTATACCTTAATATATATATATATATTTAATGTATGCTTTAATATATATGCCTTTGTACTGTTCTCTAATGGTGTTAATTTAACATTGGTGAAATACTGAAAGTGATAATTAAATTATCACTGGAATATCATTCTAAAAAGTACCAACCGGAATTACATCATCGGAGAACACAGGTAATATAAACTGGAATGAAAATGAGGAATTTATTTGAACATCATTGTGCATTAAATGGTGCTGCTCTGTCCAGTTTAAAATGCACAAATATGTATCTTTCATCTGTTCATAGTGTAGCTAGTTTTTCTAAATCTTTAAGAAACAAATCTGCTTAATGTATTAACTGCTTTAACAAATGTGTATTGCTATATATAGTAGACCCAGAGAAAGAAAGAAAATAAATGTCAATTAAATTATCTTAAGAGAATTTACAGTATACGAAACTGTGATTCCAACAAAAGTTTAGAAATAGAAGTGACATTTTGCATCATGCTTGCTGATTTCTCTATATTTACATAGTTATTTACTTCAAGCTTTCTTTATGAGAATAATGGATATTACAACAAGAATGCTTTGAAGGATATTCATAACATATATTTAATTCAAATTTTAGCTTATATTTAGTTTCCTTATTTGAATTAATCTAGTCTTTGAAGTATTAATGTTTTATTCAAGCAGTCATTGCTTATCTATATTTATATTTCATTCCTTTAATCATAAATATATTTTTAGTTAATGTATATTAAGTAAAATTTCTAACAAAAGCTTTTTCCATTAGCTTTCATTCCATGAAAGCTATTGATCTAGATAAGCCAATTTACTGCTCTGTGGAATGTATAGTCAGGTAAAAAAAAAAGATACTCTGGTTTGAATTGCCTATACTGTATTTATTAAAGTATTTCACTAACAGTACTGGTTGTAATTTAACAACACCAAAGAAGTGAACGATTTTGTTATCTGAGAATAGTATGCTTTTTGTTTATTCAATTACTATTTGAAGATTCCTACAGATGGATTCTTTCTGCTTACATTTTCATTAAGCATTTCCTGAAATGAAAACAATTAAAATCAGTGAGTATAGTGGCCATGATGATGATTCACTTCCAAATAATTTAAAATACATAATTCCCCCCCCCAAAAAAAAGTGTTTTAAATGCAAATATGTTACATTCCAAATGGTTGATATTAAACTAAATTGTTTGCTGATTCAAGAGTTGTGTATGTGCACTCATTCCATCCTAATAAGTAGGTGTCAAGATGATCAGCATTTCAACAGAAAGCTGGAGTTTATCACCATCAGACTCCCCCCCCCATGGTTTTATGGTATACAAAATTTTGAGTAATGATGCATCCATCAGAAAGTTAAATGAACACATGAGGAGGAGGCTAATCCACATGAAAATAAATGTGTCAAACAGTGGTATAATCAGTTTAAATTGCCATTTAAAGTATGCCTTACTGCTGTATCTTTTTTGTAAATATTTGTTTGCACAAAAGAATGATGGTATTTTAAACTATCGATTCAAGAAGACACTGTTTTGAAAAATTGATAGAGTACTAACCAGTAATCTTCTGGTTAGTGAAACCCTAAAGCTTTTATATTATGTGACACCAGATTAACTATTTTAAGTGAAATACCTCAAGGATTATAGGCATTCAAACTAGTTTTTTTTATTGATGGTCCTGTATAAGTGTTACAGAAGATAATACTGTTTTGCATTAATGAACTAATGATATTTATACTGTTTATCATGTTAAATGTAACTGAATAACCATTTTTCCTACCGAAAGCTCAAACTCTCATCATGTTACATTTGTCTGAAGTTGTCATTTCATTGTCGTTGTATAAAGAAATCATGTTACTTGGGAAGATTATTCCAGCGATGTTATTCTTCATATGAATAGCCAGTGCCACTTTTTGTTATGTAAGAAAAAATATGAAATAATTAGTTTAATTTTCTGTATATTTTGCATAAAATATTCATTTCATGTGATGTAATATAATGTGGTTTGTATAAATGTATAGAAAAATTATAATTTTGAATTTAAGAATTTTATTAAATTCTATAGAATAAAACAGTGATTTTGTCTTCTTATACTATAAGATTTATATATATATATATATATATATATAGCTGTATTTATATTATTATTATTCCAGGCAACTCCAAGGAGTCGACAGACTCATCAAGGGAGGCCCTAACATCATGTCAAGAACAACTATTCGACATTCACACAGTATCTATCATACCTTGCCTTGAACTCATTCACCACTCTCCAAGTAAAAAACCTAGCTCTAACACCCTTGTTAACCACATTCTTGCCCAGCTTCCATGCATGGCCCCTAGTCCTCCCACCACCAGTCCTATTTTCAAAAATATCTTCTGGATTAATCTTATAGTAACCCTTCAGTAATTTGAATGTCTCAATCATATCACCCCTTTTCTGCCTATCGACCAATTTTTGCAACCCACAAATCTTCAACCTATTCTCATAAGGTTCATTTCACAGACCTGCTATCATCTTGGTCACTCGTCTCTGGATCCTCTCCACTTCCTCCCCATCACGAAGAAACCCTGCCGCCCAACTGGACACAGTAGTCCAGATGGGGTCTTATCAAGGCTCGATACAGAGGAACAATAACTTGTTTGTCTCTGCATGCTAAAGTATTTTTCAGAAGCCAAGTGATTTGATGAGCTGATTTAGCCACTTTTGCAATGTGCCCCCTGAACTTCAATTCCCTATCCACCAACACTCCCAAATCCCTGGCCTCATCAATCTCCTGGAGTACGGTTCTACCAATGTGATATACTGCTGCTATTCTTTTCACTCCAAAATGCATAACCTTAGACTTCGCCACATTAAATTGACATCCATTTTTCCTAGCCCAGTCCTCCAAACTATCCAAATCATCCTGTAAAATTTTGACATCCTGTGCACTCATAATTGCTCTACCCAACTTTGCATCATCAGCAAACAAGTGAATACTTCCTCTCAGATCCTTTCCTATATCATTGATGAACAAATTGAAAAGTAGTGGTCCAAGAACAGAGCCCTGCGGCACACCACTAGTCACAAGCTGTCTTTTAGACTCAACTCCTGAATAAACCACTCTCTGGTATTTCTCCATCAACCACCCTCCTATCCATCTCGCCAACCCTATATCCATCCCCATCTGCTCCAGTTTACTGATTACAGTTAAATGTGGTATCCTGTCAAAGGCCTTGGCAAGGTCCAGTAGAATCGCCGTAAACCCATTACCCTTATCCAGTTCAGCTGTCACTGTGTTATAAAACGTAAGCAAGTTACTGAGGCATGATCTACCCTTCACAAAACCATGTTGTCCCCCATACAATATCCCATTTTCATCTATCCAATCCTGTATTCTTTTCTTGACTAATTTCTCTAAGACCTTGACAACGATTCCTCAAATGCTAATCAGTCGGTAATTTACAACAGCAGTCTTGGAACCACCTTTATGCAGTGGAACTATTTTCCCCTCTTTCCACCCCCTCGGGACTAACCCAGACCCAAGACTCAAACAAAATGGTCAAGGGTACTGACAATTCTTTAGCTGCTTCTAGTATGACACGAGCTGGTATACCATCCAATCCCACAGATGTATTGACATTGAGATTATGCAATAGACCACTCACCTCCACTTCATTCACCACAATTCCCATATAATCCACTGGTTCATTCATTTCTGCAATGTCACCACCTGGATGATATATTCTTGCAAAGTGCTCACTCAGTAACTCAACTATATCAACTGATTCAGTTACCTCCCTACCATCGGCATTCTTTAAAATCATTCTGCCATATACATTTTTCCTTTTACTTGCAACATATCGAAAAAATTGTTTAGAATTCTCTTCAGCCTGCATGGCCAATATTCTTTCATGATCCTTTTTTTGCTTTTCTTACCACACTCGTTACCCTTCTGGCCTGCGCTTTATACCGTTCATGTGCCTGCTGGTCACCTTTCTCCTTAAATTCCCTCCATAGTTGTTTCTTTTTTTGCAGCTCAAGCTTAATGATGTTATTCATCCATTTAATCCCTACTTGATTTATTATTCGGACTCTAGGTGTACCGTCAGCCATTGCTTCAAACACTTCTTAACTGCCTGCCATGCACTATCGACTTCTAGTCCTTGCAGTTGTACATGCCATGGCACTGAATCAATCAAACTCCTAAGCTTGTCATACTTACTAGCCCGATAATTCCACATGTGCCCTGTCTTAATTGTAAATTCCACACCTTTAGCCACCTCCCAAGTCAAGACCCTATGATCACTCTCACCAGTTGGTGGCAATGTGGTCATATTTGTTACAGCCAAATCCTCAGATGTAATTACTAGGTCAAGCACTCTCTGATCCCTAGTATTTTCCATTACATGCTGTCGCAGATAGTTATCCCTAAATAACCGCATAAAATCCAATTCCTTCCTCCCATGTGTCCTCTTCTCACTCCAATCAATGCGACCATAGTTGAAATCTCCCATAATAATTACCCTCCTTCCATTCATTTCTTCTATTTGCTTGTGCATACTGTCTCCATCTTTTCCATCACCTGGTCTATAGCAGCACACAATTGTATATTTTGTTCTGCTAGCCACAATCTCACACCAAATGGCCTCAAATGTGCTCTTTTCTCTATCCTGCAATTCAACTTCTATTGTCCTTGGCTGCAGCTCATCAGCTATCAACAATACTCCTCCCCCCATTTTATTCTCCCTGTCATTCCTGAACACACTATACCCATCACATTCAATCCCAGTAGCTATATCATCTACAGTTAGCCATGATTCACTAATGCCAATAACCTGTGGTCTGGAAGTGCCAACCATTGCCAAAAACTCTTCCTTCTTGTTCCTAATACTCCTAGCATTAATGTACATGAATTTAAGACCCCCCCCCCATTAGCCCCATCCCTACCTTGATGCCTTATATTAACTATCCCATTCTGATTTGTTGTCCTTGTTCACTCGGGCATATTATACTCATTCATACATTAAACTGCCTCCCTAAGGTCTGTATATCTACCCCCCCCCCTTAATAATTTACTTTCTCTGATTTTGCACATCCACTACATTCAGCAACACTTTTTCAAGTCTCCTTACACCGTATCCATTCAAATGCAAACCATCCATCTTATATAGATCCCTTTGCCCATCGAAATCATTCCACACGTCCACAAATTCCACACCACTCGTCATACATAATCCACGCATAAAGTCATTTGCAATTATGACCCTCCTTTTAAACACTTCACTGTCATACCGTGGCAAAAGACTAATCATCCTAACTCTCTCACTCTTTTCTTTTGCTACCTCAAACAATTCATTCAGGTCCTCTATCATTTCCATTTTATCTCCTTTCAAATCATTTGTATGCCACAACAATCATTTCTTTCACCCTTTCCTTTTGCTCTCTAATAGACTCAGTTGCATCCTTTATAGTCGCACCAGGTTGGTACAATTTTGTCAAATCCTCTACTAACACACCTCGTACTAACGAGTCTCCATACAGCACTCTCTCCTTCATTTTGTTTACGTTCACATTCATATGCTTATTTTTCCTATCATACTTTTTATTATTGGCTGGTACACTCAGTCGACTTTTGTTCATACGCTCTAGCTGCCGCTTTGCCCTTTGTATCACTCCACTCAATCTCACTTAACGCGATCTCACTCATTGCATCTATCTCATCTTTTTTATTCTCTGTAAAACCATTAATTTGCTCTGAATTAATACCATCATTCACACTTTCTACATTCACGCCCTCAGAGTTCTCTGGTACAACCTCGCCATTTCTTGTCATATCACTATTTTCTTCATTCTGAAGTTTGACAAAAATATCACACTCAAATATAGCCAGTTGCTTCTGATACTTCATCACAAAGCATCATCTATGTTATAACAGCAACAAAACTGCCTTTTTGTTTAACATATCATTAGTTCTTGTATAAATTATTATAGTGAAACCAGTGTTCCTCAAAGTGTGGTATCCATACCCCTGGGGGTACACGTACCACAAGAAACTAAAAGATATTTTGGTGCAATAATGCTAATTTTTAGTAATTAAAGTCATTTACAAAAATTGAAAATCAATTTTTCTAATTTAATTTTTTTAGATACTGTAAAAATTTTGGTTGTTATGATTTTACAATTTATTACAAATGGGTGTGTAGAGACAACAGAAAAATGTTCCGAAGTAGCCCATTTCTTAAACTTGCAACATTTCTTTCGTCAGTGTATTCTATATACATCAGCCAAAGGGGGCTTTTTTTTTTTCTGAAGAATACTCAATAGCACCCATTATTTGTTTAGACCAGTGTTTAGTTTGAATTAAAAATGGCAAGAAGTTATATTGTTTAATCCTTTATACAGGTGTAAGCAAACAAAGTTTGTGTGTATTTACATCTTCGTGACTAGGCTAATGACTTAACATTAATTTCCTTATGCATTATGGGAGCCACTATCAGACCACTTTCAACCAGAACATTTTAATAAGGTGTGGTACCTTTTCACCTCTTGTATATGGAATATATGTTACCGCTAAAGTGCAGAAATCAGTTATTCTGCAGATTATCTAGATAATGTGCAGATTAACTAGGGTGATCAGTTAACGTGCAGAAAATTGTTTCTTTTCTCAAATTACCTAGATAATCTGCACATTACCTACTAGGCACTCGTTAAAGTGAAAATAAGATCTTTGCTGGAACAACAGCAACGTTTCTGTACGCTTAAATTAACATAATGTTATTTATTTTTCTATATCTAAAGAATCAAGTTAATACAATCAATCAACAAATTAGTTGATAGAATCAATCATCAATCAATTAAAAAACTATAATATAATACAAAGAATCAAACGGTATAAAATATTATTACAATTAAGGAAATGAATTTGCAAAACATATGACATTGGCGAAACCAAACTAAAAGTGGAGAGAGAGGGGGGAGGAGTAGGCAAAGGAAATGAGAGAAACAAACTTTTGAACTTTAACGATACGGAAGAGCCGTTAATGTGCACATTACCTACTTAAAATGCGGAAAATTCTTGATTCCGCACGTTAACGGAGCAAATCAGTTAATCTGCAGATTAGCTAGGTAACGTGCACATTAACGGCTTTTGGGCTTTAGTGGTAACATATATATGATGCCTGCATTACTTAAACCTTAGTATCTCTTTTGGGTCTGGCTCCCACTGCTAAGTCCTCAATGAAGGTCAAAACTAGTCTGAATAGCAGCCTTTCCCGTTATGCATAGCATTATACATACCTGAAAGAATGTGCTTTGCATTATTGGGTACTGAGTCACTTAAGTGAAGTCATTAGCTTCTATATGCAAGTATCCTTGTCGAGAAGAAACTTCACACACACACACAAACTGTTTGCTTACACTTGGATAAAGGACTAAGCAGGAACATAATTTTCTGACATTTTAAATTTAATTTATAATCAAGCAGGAAAACTACCTAATATATACAGTATACTTTGGGAAATTAAGTACTGATTTCCAGTTTGGCTGCTGAGAATGTAATGCTTTTATTATTATTATTACAAATACTTCCTGGTGTCAAGACTCATCAAGGGAAGCAATAGTAAGATGCATTCTAATAGAGATAATGTTTATCATACCTCGTCTTAAATTGCTTCAATGTTTGCACACATCACCTTATTTGGCAATACATTCTGCTCACCAACCACTCTTCATGCAAAAAAGTTAGGCAGCACTCTTATGCACCACACCTTAATACAGCTTACAAGAATGACCTCTTGTCTCTATCCCCTTCCCTCCTTCAACCTTTTGAAAAATATTCTGGGTATCTGTTCAATAAGGAGTTCTGCACTCGCTGATTGATTTTGTTCAAACGATATTTTTTGCTGGCCTGGTTGGCCGAGTGGTTAGCGTATCCACTCTCCAGCCAAAGGCTGCAGGTTTGAATCCTGCTGTGGGCATGGATGTTTGTGCTTGTCTCTGAAAATACTAGTGGCAGTGGTTGGAGGTAGATGCCGTTGGTGTAGAAGATGAAAGCAGTAGTAGTTGGTGGATTGAGTGGTGGAGAATTGTAGAGTAGGTGTTCTCCCTCGATGAGTCTTTGGACTCCCTGGAGGTGTCATAATAATAATAAGCACCCCTTAAGTTATCTCTCGATCATATCACCCCTCTTCTGCATATATACTAGAGTCTGCAATTGACATTCAACTTGTCTGCAGTCAGTATTCCACAATCCCGATATTGCTTTTGTTATTTGCCTCTGAACATTTTCCAGAACTTGCTTGCTAGGAATGCAGGTGATAAAATAGATGTGCAGTAGGCCAGAGCTTTACTTTTTTGAGATCCAAAGTGCAAACCTTACATTTACTGGTGTTAAATTGACATCCTCACTTGTCAGCCCATCACCACTCCATTCAAATCGGTCTGAAGTACCAGTACATCTGCATCATTCCTAATAACTTTTTCCAACTTAACATCATCTGCAAGCAGCTGAAATCAGTTTGCAAACCACTGGCAATTTCATTAACAAATCAAACATTAAACATCAGTGGTCCTAGAACAGAACCCTGTTCTATGACTCCACTGGTAACTCTCCACCTAATAACCATGGCACCTCTATACAGCATCGCTTGATATCAATTGAGAAAGCCAGTTTGCTATCCAATCAACCAACTGACCAATCAACAGCATAAAAAATAAACCCGAAATTTGCTAGCCAGTGAAATTTTTCAGATTTGTCCAAAAAAAAATTGCGAGAATTATAAAAAGGTATGTTTTTGCATTTGAACCTAAGAAAATACATTTCATATGTATGAAACCTCTTTTTCATTTATGGGATGAATGCGGAGATGCACGTTTCTATGCCCTTGTGTACCTTTAGGGTTAACTTAACTACGTAACTTTGTTCTCGTAATTCGATAACTAAACATCGTCTTTCTCCGCACGTGTACAGTCTTTCGTATTAAACTCGGAAAACAGCAGAACGCCTGAAACGTTCTAAGGAAATCATTTCCGTTTCTGTGGAAACCACTTCATTTCAAAAGTCGCCCACGTCGAGTGGTTTATTGGAAAATAAATGAGCAAAAAAAGAAAAAAAAGTTTCTATTGTCAATGTTTAGTTTAGCGCATGGCCGATGCGAAATATCGTTCGTATTTGTTGACGAAATTTTCCTACCGATTCTCCCCAGTGTAATGGATGGAAAGAGAAGGAATGAAAAAATTCTAGTGTTGAACTTCCAAGATAAAACTAAACTTTCAGCATTCAAGTATTTACACAACGTGTTATCCTTCAACCAAATAACCGGTTATTGATTCCACTCTTTCGTAAATCCTGCGAACAGGTCGATATACTGTTTGACAGTAGCCGTTAGTATGATACAGATTTCATTATTTTAGTTCTGTGTAAAGTGTGTGTGTGTCATGACATCTATTTATTGACATAATTAGCTATGAAGAAAGACGTTACCGCGTGGCTGTAATATTTGTTAACAAAAATTAGAAAAAAAAAGTTATAAGAACATAAGGAATCATTGTAAAGGTCTTAGAGAAAATAGTCAAAAGGAAAATACAAGATTGGATTGAAGAAAATGGGATACTGTATCGGGGACAGCATGGTTTTGTGAAGGGTAGGTCATGCCTCAGTAACTTGCTCACGTATTATAACACAGTGACGGCTGAACTGGACAAGGGTAATGGGTTTACGGTGATTCTACTGGACCTTGCCAAGGCCTTTGACAGGATTCCACATGGAATTCTAATCAGTAAATTGCAGCATATGGGAATGGACATAGGGTTGGTGAGATGGATAGGAGGGTGGTTGACGGAGAGATATCAGAGAGTGGTTTACTCGGGAGTAGAGTCCACAAGACGGCCTGTGACTAGTGGTGTGCCACAAGGATCTGTTCTTGGACCAATGCTGTTTAATTTGTTCATAAATGATATAGGAAATGATCTGAGAGGAACAGTTCATTTGTTTGCGGATGATGCGAAGTTGGGTAGGGCAATAGTGAATGCAGATGACGTCAAAATTTTGCAGGATGATTTGGATAGATTGGAGGTCTAGGCTAAGGAGAATGGATGTCAATTTAATGTGGCAAAATGTAAGGTTATACATATTTGGGGTGTAAAGATTAGCAGCAGGTTTACCATATTGGTGTAACTGTACTCCAGGAAATTGATGAGGCACGAGATTTAGGAGTGTTGGTGGATAGGGAATTGAAATTTAGGGGACACATTGCAAAAGTGACCAAAACAGCTCATCAAATCACTTGGTTGCTGAAGAATACGTTGACAAGCAGGTTATTGTTCCTCTCTATCGAGCCTTGATAAGACCCCATCTAGACTACTGTGCTCAGATTTGGTCACCTAGGTTTCTTCTTGATGGGGAGGATGTGGAGAGGATCCAGAGGCGAGTGACCAAGATGATAGCAGGTCTGTGGAATGAACCGTATGAGAACAGGTTGAGGATTTGTGGGTTGCAAAAATTGGTTGATAGGCGGAGGAGGGGAGATATGATTGAGACATTCAAATTACTGAAGGGTTTCTATAAAATTAATTCAGAAGATATTTTTGAGAACAGGGCTGGTTGTGGGAGGACTAGGGGACATCCATGGAAACTGGGCAAAAGTGTGGTTAGTAAAGGTGTTAGAGCTGTGTTCTTTACTTTTAGAGTAGTGAATGAGTGGAATGCGCTCCCTGAGTCTGTAGTGGATGCTGTGACAGTGAATGAGTTTAAGGCGAGGTATGATAGATACTGTATGAATGTCAGATAGTTGTGATGAATATGATTTGGGGCCTCCCTCGATGAGTCTAATGACTCCCTGGAGTTGCCCGTAATAATAGTAATAGTAATAACTAATGTAGACGTGAACAGGGGCGACTCGTGCACAGGTTCTGCGGAACTGCAACTCCCTACCTCAAGTTTTTCTCGAAATATAAATATATTTATTAATTTATTTATATTCACTTAAATATTTAATTTTTATCATTCAACAATCCAATGCAATTCTCTTATTTTGTATAAAAATAATAATAAAAATCCATCTTGTAGCACTTAGGAGGGCGAAGGATGTTAGCAGCACTGTGTTTACTAGTGTCGTATTGTTACGCGCGCAAGCATATGCACATCATAGTGATCTGCGAGCTATTAGCGTAATGCGGCACTGTCTGTCGCTCAGTTTCACTGTTGTTTATATGCAGTTTGCGCCTATAATAGTGTGTTCGTAAAGCTTATCGTGTTTACTCCGTCTCTTTAAATATTTGGACATTACAATTAAAGACATAACATTTGTTATAGTTTTTATTTTAGAACATTATTGGGGTTATGATAATGGATTTTATTTTTAAGTAATTTTGAATTATACTAAACTATAATTTTATCGATAATAAACAATATTGTTTCATGTTTAATTTTTACTATAATTTTGATATTTTATCCAAACATATACCCTGTACTTACAGTATGTATATTTCGAAAGTTGCAGCACACCCCCACGATTGCAAGCTACGAGCCGCCACTGGACGTGAAGTAAACGTGAATGATTAAAATACTTCTATTTTCTCTTGTTAATTCTAAAATTTTCCTTGTCATTTATAACATTCGGCTTAATGACAGTGATGTCATTAGGCCTAATGACAGTTGCTTAAAATGGCAAGTATTGAAAAACATGTATAAATATCATTGCCCTACCTTCTGTATCTCTTAAAACTTTATACTCGTATAATGGTTTTTCAGTTTAGTCCCTAATTACTTTTTTTAAATAAATTGATGACGTCATTTTTCACGATCAATCGAGAGTAGTCAATGACGTGACAATGTCTAAGTATTTTTGATGGGAGGAAATCACGTTTTTCAGATTAGAAACAACTCGACATATTTTCCAAATTTGAATATGAAACGGAACCTAGTTATTGATTAATTTTATGATTTTAGACTATGGTAGTGTGGATGTTATCTGCAATAACGAACTACAAAAATAAATTATTCTACATAAATTACCGGAAAAATTAAAAAGGGGAGAAATTATGTGCACTTAATTGAAAGGACGTAATTAATTGAAGAACATTGTATCACTTTGCGAAAGAATCCTTTAGTAGCAAGTGTTTTTATCCAGCGTACAGACAAATCGTTCTTCAGAACACACGCAATTTACAGTCAAAAAATACTGCTGTTGGTGATGATTGGCGGAGATGGCAGTGTAGTGAGAGAGATAGAGAGATTACAGGGGGTTCTCGAGTTATGTCGGAGATCCGTTCCTACGGACCGACGTAAGGCGATTTTCGATGCAAGTCGGAATTACCATAGCCTAAGTTACTTAACTAACCTAAAACACCCTAAAGTCATTCGTATATATCAAGAAACAGAACTAGGCCATAGGAAAATGAAAGGGAGAACATAATTACTGTATAGTACAGAAAAATGACAAAAATTAAACTAATAAAAAAACAACATAAAAATGAGAATAATCCTCAAAATGACAGATGAAACTGTACAGGTGATTAAAAAAAAAAAAATCCTTTCCATCTCAATCATGAACCTACTACGTTTTATCTCCTTTCTTAAATATAAAGGGATTATTATAGCTACTTCCCAGTCTTTGGGAATAATTTTATTTTTCCATACGTCACTGAATAGATGTAAAAGAAATTTTATGGCTTTCGTTCCTAAATTCTTTACCATTTCTGGTGTTTGGTCATGGCCTGCTGATTTCCCCAGTTTTATTTTATTTATTGTCCGCGCAGTTAGCCTAGTGGCTGTGCGCTTCGCAAACATATGACTGGGGAAGGAGTGTCCCAGGTTCGATTCCCGTCGAAGACGTGAGGAATTTAAGGAGCTTCCTCAGCCATAGCCAAGTTAGCCGGTCTTGGGCGCGGGCAGTATGGGTTTTTTTTCCCAGTTTATCTGGCGTTTTTCATCCCGCAAGCAGGCAAACCGGCTCCGTGTATACACACGGATCTACAGCCATAAATACTTAACCCCCCATGAGGGGGGCTCAACTCGCCCCAATAAGGACGGGGGAGAAAAAGGGAGGAAACTATACGAATAAATAAATTTTATTTATTGCTGCTAACAGTTCATTTGAATGAATTTCCTCACTTTGATTTTCTATTTTGCTTGCATGTCTTGCTCTTAGGATTCTGTTCTTTTCCGTGTCCTGCCTCTTCCAATAATTCTTGGAAGTACTGTTTCCACCTTTCCATGATGTCTTCGGAATTTGTAACTTACCATCCTTATTTTTGATAAACTTTATGGGGCATTCTTTCTCTGACCTCATTCTTCTTAAAACATTACAGAAGAGTTTTTGGTTTCCTTTAAAATTTTGCTCTAAAATATGTCCGAAGTCTTCCCAGCATTTTCTTTTCTTTCACTAAGGTATGTATTTCTATGTACGCTCTATTTCCATCTAAGACTTACAAAACTTTTATAGAGCCCTTTCGACCGAAGACAATAAAAAAATAAATAAATAACCTGAGCAGAGCTTTTTACTAGCAGAAGTTTTTCACCATTAATACACTTGACCTCATGGCTTGGTGCATTCGACCATAATTCTGACCACACGCGACCAAAGCAATGAAAAAACTGATAGTTACGGAAAGCCTAAGACTTCCAAAAGAAAGTTTAAAAATTACTTTAAAAAAAAAAAAGATTATATTCTGTTCGCAAATTCATCAACGAATGACCTTTCATTTCCTTAAAGGGGCGGTCTAACAGGGCAAAATTAGAAAACAGTATGATGTAATTTGCAAGGTACAGTTTGTATATACGAGGGACGTCTGAAGATTCTCCCTCTAACAATGAAAAAAAAAAAACGAATTTATAATTTCAAAATTATTTTTATTTTTCAACATAATCTTCCTTAAGGCTAACGAAAGCCATAATATTTCTTTTACATCTATTCAAGGACGTATGGAAAAACAAAATTATTCCCAAAGACTGGGAAGTAGCTATAATAATCTCTTTAATCCAGCGATGCTCCAGCGCCATTATCTCTTCCGTGTAGTGGTTCTCAGCAAGGTCTGCAAAATACTCCTCTATAGGTGCCATCACCTCTTGATTCAAAGAATAAACGCTGACCAGCGAAGAATAGTTTAAGTTTTGGGAAGAGATAGAAGTCAGAGGGAGCCAAATCTGGGGAATAGGGTGGATGTTCCAACAATTCATAATGCAGATCCCTTAATTTTTCCATTGCCAAAGCACCTTTGTGGGCAGGTGCATTGTCCCGATGAAAGACTATTTTTTTCTTCTGCAAACTTGATCTTTTCTCACGAATTTTTTAGTCTAGTCTAGTTAAAAGATCGGAATAATATTCCCCGGTTATTGTTTTACCCTTTTCAAGCTAATTAATGAACAAAATACCTTGAGCATCGCAAAACACCGTTACCATGACCTTTCCTGCTGATGGAACCGACTTTGTCTTCTTTGGCGCTGAACAACCGGCTTCTGTCCACTGTTTTAACTGCTGTTTGGATTCTGGTGTGTAATGGTGAATCCAAGTCTCATTCATACTAATAAATCGATGCACAAAATAGTTTTATTCTTGTTAAAACGCTCCAAGCACTGTTCAGAAATTTTCATGCGAGTGCGTTTTTGATCTGCTGTGAGCAAGCGCGGCATCCATCTTGCGCAAAGCTTTTCCATTTGCAATTCTTCATGCAAAATATATCACACACGTTCTTTTGAAACGCCTATAGTCTCAGCAATTTCACGCACTATGACTCGCCGGTCTTCCAATACAAATCGTGCACTTGATCAATGATTTTTGGTGTTATTACACTTTTTGGACGTCATTCATGTGGATCATCTTCAAGGCTGGTACGGCCAAGTTTAAACTCGACAGTCTATTTCTTAATTGTCGAAAACGAAGTAAAAGAATGCCCATAAACATTTATAACCTTCGAATGAATTTCGTTTGGTGTTAAACCTTTTACAAAGAATTTTATTACCGCGCGATACTCAATTTTATCCATTTGAAGGGAAAGAGACAGCGCTTTTGCTTCAGACAGCTATATAAAACAAACTGCTTGATAGAATGACTTGCAATTTCACATGGATACTTATGACAGATGTACCAACTTAGCAAAAAAAAAAAAAAATGTGCCGATGGTGTTGCCATCTATGGTCGAGGCTGAGAACTTTTCCGACCACTCTCATAAGAATAAACATAAAATACATGTGGAACCACCAGAAGGGAAAAATACGTACTAGTTATGGGTAGGTTACACAGCGTAACTGATATTTACATGGCTAGAGATGTGTTTGTTAATCACATAAATTATTACATACATAATTAGATTGTACACTATATATATTACAATCTATTAAGGCTTTTTAAGTTGTGTGTTTGAAATATACTTCAGTGACATTTAAGTATATGATATAATTCATCAAATCTTTTTTTCAAATACTGTATGTAGTCCGAAGGTACAGATTTTATATCGTCTGGTAATTTATTGAAGCTGTATGTTGAAAAGAGTTGTGGAATATCTCTCTGTTGGCTTTGGAAACAGCGGTAAAGATAAAGTTCCCGTAATGGTAAGACATGAAGAATAGTATACAGTTCATCGCTGGATGGGAAATGAGCAATGCTTTTGTTGTTTTGGATTATCAGGGACACCAAGCTACTGTAATAATCTCCACCCCAGCAAGTGATTCTCGACGAGAGATAGAGGAATTTACCCTCGAGTGATATATAAGCATCTCAGAAATGCTATACTCGTACTGGCAGTTTTTTTTAACATAGATTCTGTTGATGATGTATCTTATTGTGTAAATGGAACATGGAAGTTCCACTTTAACTTGCTGTCAACATTTAGATTGAAGGATCTTATCGAATTTTTATTTTATTTTATTTTTTTCTAATTCAGCAATGACATATTTACCATCGCAATTTAAGTCTTGCCATGTTATTGACAGATGGCGATATAGCTTATTTGTCAAACTGAAGTACAGTACTTATATTTTGTTTTACCGAAATTTATTTTGAGGCCATTATTAGAAAGTATGTTGAATTTTGCCACATCCTCAGTTATGTGGTCTTTTAATGTAGTGTTCCCCAAACTGTGGGCCGATGCCCCCATGGGGGACTTTAGTTTTGTTGAGGGGACCGTGAAATAATGAAAACAAATTTAAATGTGTATATGTAAGATGCTAAAATGTAATATTTGCATTCGATTTTTGCGATATTCGCTGTGTGTATTGAATATAAATACAATAAATATTATTATAATATATAAATATAATAATATATGTCTGTATTACGATTTTTTTTTCTTTCGATGGGGCCGTGTAATATTTTAATTTTTCAAAGGGGGCCTTTACATCCATAAGTTTGGGAAGCACTTCTAATGCATCGACATTAACTTCATTATAAATCAGAACGGTGTCATCAGCAAAGGACAGTATTTTGCCAAATAAGCTGCAGCCACAGAGAAGATCCTAATACTGATCCTTGCAGTAAGTCATATTTCACTGTTGTGTTTGCGTAAGTTAATAAATTATTTTTTGTTAGCTAAATACGATTTAAACCAATTATTCGCAACACTTCTCATACCATATCTATACATTTTCTGTAAGAGTAGATCCTGATGTGCACAGTTGAATGCTTTGGAGTTGTTTAGAAAAATAGCTGTGGCACACTTCCGTTTATTCCGTTATGCATTGATTCCAAGGAAACCAAAAGCGCTTCTTTTTTTTTTCCGTGTTCAGATCTGGCATAAAAACGTAATGATTGGGGAAATAAAAAAGATATAGTGTTCAGATGGTTGTTAAATCTTATAATAAATCATAAAGCAGTTATGATTAAATTTTAATAAATATAAATACCTTTCTCGCTTATAAAGTGTGTGCACACACACACACTTATACTACAGAAAATCAACCATTCTTTACAGACTTCGACCGCCAACTCCATTCGGTCATTATTTTCAAACAATACGTTTATTGAGACGGAACGTTTGAAAAACCTTTGAAGCAATAGTCGCTGCAACCAGCCTAGCGATAACAAAAACAGTAAACTGTAAATAGATGCTGGTTGAGAGTCCTCCGTAACTCAGCTGATATAGACGAACCCCCTTTGATCGGAAAGACCTGCGTTCGATTCCTGTCCGTGACGTGAGAAACCTTTATATGGTCTCTTTCGAATAAAGGTGAGTTAGTCGGTCTCATACAGAGGGAGGGTTTTTTTTTTCACCCTGCAACTCGGGTTTTTCGTCCTTCCCCACGAACAAGCAAAACGGCCCCGTAAACACACGTATCTACAGACATAAGACACACCGGGGAGGCATAGGGCTAACCACCTTATCCTCGAAGTGGTCGCGGTGTCAAATTGTAATAGGCCATGCCTAATACGAACTTAACAGGCCACTAGGCTTAATGCGTGAAAGGAGGAGATGCTCCTTGACATTTTATTCGGTGGAGAGTGATTCTGCTGACTAGCCAACAGTATGTGGGTTCGAATCGGAGCTGATGTTTTGTGAATGCCATTTTAAGTGACAAACGAATTTCATCGTCTGCTGTATGACCATTACCACCACCTCTACATGTTGGATTTCTGAAGTGGCCTGAAAAAGTCCCATTTGGTCTGTAGAGCTACCTAATCTACTACGGCTTGGCTTGAGGATAACAACATACCACGAAAGACTGATTTCGACCTTTCTTTCGAATACTGACAAGCGGCTATGGCGCTGAGCAACATTTAGCGAGAGAAAATCCATCACTTCTAAATGTGATTGGCTACTCACCAGTTTAAAACCAGGAAGAGGAAGTATTCAGGATGGAGGAAATAATCTCGTCTCGTAGTTCCGCCTTAATACTCGTATGTGTGTATTTTTGTTTCAAATGTTTATTCGCAAAAACAAATCCCAACAAAGAATTATATTTAAAATATTCCTTTTTCCCCCCCTTCATTCTTTATGATTTTTACATAAAGATGCTTGGATATTTTTTTAACTTTTCATTAGAGCATAGATATATAAACTATTGAAATTTTAGATGCTAGTCTATTTTATCTACCATAAAATATGCACAAATCTATTATAAAAAGTTAAAATTTATCAAAACTTACGCATACAAACACATAAACTGTACATGGCGCCATTCGCAGTTGAGAGAAATGTAAACAAACATAAGGATGCGGTATTAAAACATCACTACATAAAATCGACTGTTATTTATTAAATTAATTAATTAGCATAAAATAAAAAATTAAATTATAACACCAATTCATTCATTAGTGTATAGGTTAGACTACCGGGAAGCAATTGTATCAATTACACTAGGCTACCATAAAGCAACCATATTGCTGCTGCTTCGTTATCAATGCATGAATCGTTATACATTTAGTGCTAGTAATACGTAGTGTGTTTTGTACAGTGGCGCAATGACCAAAGGGGCCATGACCCGAAAAAAAATTCAAAATTATACTACAGTTTAGGTTAATTTTGAATTATACTAAACTGTATAATTTTATCGATAATAAACAATGTTTCCACGTTTAATTTTTTTTTTTAATTTTTACCACAATTTTGATATTTTATCCAAACACGTATACATTGGACTTACAGTGTGTATGTATATTTCGAAAGTTGCAGCACCCCCACGATTTCAAGCCACGAGCCGCCACTGGTAATATGTTCAAAAAGGGGCTAACACGCCCCTTTTTGAACATATAACCAGAAATAAGCTAGCATTATTACGTTTACCGCATGAGCGAGAAGCAAACATAGTTTGCTCGAGAGTATAATTGTGACATGAAACACATAAAAAGATATATGCAGTATACTTATACTAAATATACTTTTTCTTTGGGGTATAAGGGGGGACCTTTGCACCCCAAAGAAAAACAACAAAAAAAGGGAAAAAACACTAGAAAATTTTCCAAAAATATTTTCCTCATTAAAATTCTTTCTTATTTATTTTGTGATGTGTCTTCTATTTCTATATGAATTAGAGGTCACAGAAGGTAGCTGTCGGGAATCACGGCCGCTCTGAACGAAGTAGTGCTCGGGCGGACCGAGCGCTACTTCGTTTGTCCGAGCCGGTCCAGAGGAGATCACGGGTATCATGCATTGGCGATCACTGCAGATGCTCAGTCATAGGTCGTATGCCATGTGTAGTGTGTATTCTCAAATCGTCTACTCAACTCCCCTTCCCAACATTAAATCTTGAATGCCCCCCCCCTAAGATTAAATCCTGAGTGCGCCACTGGTTTTTTATCATATAAGACAACATTGATGTAGGTACTGACAGACATGATGAATCATCTTGTAAACAGACGACGTAAACTTACGTTATCGATAAATACAATACAGTACAGTACTGTAAATGCATTTTCTCTTATGATTATATTAATAAGATTTTCTTTTCTCTAGCTTACTTTATTGTAAGAAAATAATATATAATACACGTAGCATACAAAATATGTATTAATCGACTGTTTATGTTATCGGTAAGGCTTCCGGTCAACAGTAGGATATTAGTATTAAGTTTTAGGGAAGTCAAAAGTTATACGCGGATTTTCGAACAACAGGGGTCGACACCCCTAACCCCCGCGTTGTTCAAGGGTCAAATGCAGTTGTAGTGCGTGGATATTTGCTTCATTTGTTTACTTGTGAATATTTTAAGTTGATTATATCGTTCATTATTCTAAGTATCCAAACTATTATTTTGTACAAATGACCATATACCTTCATTCCCCCCCTCCCACTTCGAATTAACTTGCTCTTCATAAATCAACGATTCATGCAAGCTTTCTGCATGCTTATTTTCCAAATGTTTTAATATAATATATATATGTGTATATATATATATATATATATATATATAGAAGGAGTGTCCTAGGTTCGATTCCCGTCGGAGACATGAGGAGCTCAAGTATCTTCCTCAGACATAGCCAAGTTAGCCGGTCTTGTGCGCGTTAGCAGGGTTTTTCCCCCAGTTTAGCTTGGGGTTTATCATCCCGCAAGCAGGCAAACCGGCCTCGTGAACACACAGGGACTACTAGTCATGAATACCTCCAATAGGGATGCAGCAGAGCAGTGGCGTGCGGGCTACATTATTTCGCCGTGACTCCTCATTAGGAGGAGACTCAGTCTGTCCGAAGCAGATGGAAGGGATATAACCAACATTATCAAAATGTAAATGTGAAGTTTCGTTTCTTTTCCATAATAAAAGAAGAAGATGGTAATAGATTTTTCTAGCATTGGCTAAGCCCGAATAAAGTTAAATGTCAAGAACAATTATTGGCTTCGTTGCAGTAGGAATGCATGCTAAACATATTCAAAAACAATGATGTTAATTCTGTTAATTTCAATAGTTTACAATTGTCGCACTGAAAGTCGTACTCGATCTAAAACTAACATAAGATACCAAATTTTGGTCACAAAAAATAAGTAAAATATTCTAAAAATAAAATAATATTAAAACGTCCTTAGGAACCTTTTAAGTGAGTGGATTTACATTAAAAAATAATAATAATAATAATAATCCTGTCGAGCTCATTCATATTAGCGCTCGACAGGATTTTTTTTTTTTTTTTTGCCTTTCAGTATACTTAAAAATTAAAATAGTTTGATAGCGAATTAATTGCTATGCAGAGAGAAAAAGAGAGAGATAGAGAGAGAAATTGAAATCGGGTTCAAATAGGAATATTTGCGTGGAATCGAAATAACATCTCTTAATTCATTATTTGCATTTTGATATTTTGAGACGAAACTAACATCATGGAAGCTTCTCTTATAAATAAACCATCTTGTATGTTACTGTAAGTTTAAGTTAACATTTTAAATAGTCATAAGCAGTGGAGCACTCACGATTTAATCTGTGTGTGTGGGGGGGGGGGGGGGGAACGATTTGAGCATACACACTACGCATCGCATACGACCGATGACTGGGCATCAGCAATGATCGCTAATTCATAAGTAGTATAGAAATAGAAGACACGACACCACATAAATTTGAAAAAAATTAATTTTAATTAGGAAAAGATTTTTGGAAAATTTTCTAGTGTTTTTTTTTGTTGTTGTTGTTCTTGTTGTTTTTCTTTGGGGGCACCAAGGCCCCTTGGACCTCCCTCTGGGTGCGCCACTGGTCATAAGTATTTTTTTAGAATTTTAAGTATACTGCATATATCTTTTTATGTGTTTCATGTCACAATTATACTCTCGAGCAAACTATGTTTGCTTCTCACTCATACGGTAAACGTAATAATGCTAGCTTATTTCTGGTTATATGTTCAAAAAGGGGCTAACATGCCCCTTTTTGAACATATTATCAGTGGCGGCTCATGGCTTGAAATCGTGGGGTTGCTGCAACTTTCGAAATATACATACACACTGTAAGTATAGTGTATACGTGTTTGGATAAAATATCAAAATCGTGGTAAAAATGAAAAAAAAAAAAAATTAAACGTGAAAAAATATTGTTTATTATCGATAAAATTATACAGTTTGGTATAATTCAAAATTACTTAAAAATAAAATATATTCTTAATGAAAATTAACTATTATTTAGATACTGGTCAAGTGTAGGTGAATAACTAATTTAATTACCACAAAGATTAATTTTAATTAATCTTTGTGGTCAAGAATTAACAATTTCTAATATATGTAGTGACAGTTGAAGATGTCCTCCCGCGATGAGTCTTCGGACTCCTTGGAGGTATCAGGAATAATAATAATAATAATATTCTTCTTGTTTTGTTTCATGAAAAAATATTGTTTATTATCGATAAAATTATATAGTTTAGCATAATTCAAAATTACTTAAAAATAAAATCCATTATCATAACCCCAATAATGTTCTAAAATAAAAACTTTAACAAATGTTATGTCTTTAATTGTAATGTCCAAATATTTAAAGAGACGGAGTAAACACGATAAGCACTACGAACACTCTACTACTGGCGCAAACTGCATATAAACAACAGTGGAATTGCGCGATGGACAGTGCTGGATGGACAATATGACACCGTGGTAAACACAGTGCTGCTAGCGTCCTTCGCCCTCCTACGGGCTACAAGATGGGTTTTTATTATTTTTTATACAAAATTAGAGGATTGTTGATGATAAAATTAAAAATTACAAACAAATATAAATAAATTAATAAATATATTTATATATCGAGAAATTAGAGGATTGTTGATGATAAAATTAAATATTACAAACAAATATAAATAAATTAATAAATATATTTATATATCGAGAAAAATTGGGGGGTGCTGCAGTTCCGTAATGCCTATGCACGAGCCGCTCCTGTGAATGAAGAAAACATATGGGACATAATATTACAAATAATAAAAGTAACATGAACTGTGCTAGAAATAGGTCCATTTAATAAAAATCAGTGTTTTACACATTCACTGAAGTCAGTTCACAGTCATTGAAGGGGAACACCTAGAAGTTTTCGTGGAATTCTAGGATTCCGTGGCAAGTGGAAGCGGTTATCTCGCCGAAGGAGGCCCAACATATTACTATGTAAGTGATCATAATGTTCTGGCTTGTGGATATATACATAATTTTCTTTCCTTATCAAAAGGCTATACTTCTAATATATTATTTTATAGCTTAAATGATAATTAAGAATAAATTACACATTATGACATCATGGTTTACCTAAATTCATCAGGAAGCGGGGGAAAAAAAAATCTTACGCCAACGGCACTCCTAGGTGCACCCTCCCAAGTACTAACCGAGCTGAACGTCGGTGATCGTAGGAGAACAGGTGTATTCAACGCCAGTATATTTTATTAACACTAAAGCATCTATGTACAATGAAAATAAATATAAATACAACTATTTACAATATATACATTCGTACATAGAATGCTTATTCTAATTGCCATTTTGATTTACATTTCTTGATATATTAATAATATATATATTATGTACAATTTCTTTTTCCTTATTTTTAACATAATAATCTCTCAGTGTCTGCTTCTTCCTACAGTCTTTTTTAAGTGAGCTGAGCAGTATTTTTCTTTTAATGTAACATAACTTTACTATCCATGGAATTCTGCATTATAAATTTAAGTTACCAGTCACATTTCTATTTCCATAAATCATATTTCCTTTTTATAATGAAATTCCTATATTTTTGTGGTATATTTCCAATTACATATGGGATTCGATCTACGTTGTTATCTCTTGTGAGGAGACACTTTTCCTTAAACCTATGTAAGGTTTGTTATAAAATATACCACAATGGATTTTATATTGTTAACTAATCTGACAATATTCATATATAAATATACATATTTATACATGCATGTACATATACACACATACATATATACCTATTACTACTTTACATATAATACGTCTTCTATGCATAGGACTATTTTACCTATAATACATATAATTATTCTTTCCGAGACACTTCTTTATAGACCTTTGTTATGTTTGACTTGACATATACATTTTGGATTGTACATTATACATATACTAGTAACATTACTGGCTTAACGGGTGAAGCAAAAGCTTTTCGTATTCCATGCTATCTTAATAGAGACTGTGAGTAGAAAGAGTTTATGAGCTATATTGCTCGCCCTGAATGGGCTAGGAGATTAATCCTCAGTGAGGGGGTTGAGGATGGCTTTAGGTCTTTTGCGCTTAGAATAGTCCATTGCATCATAGTCACCGGCCAGTTGGATCAGTCTGTTAGGATGCACAGTTGCTTTTGAAAAGAATTTGGTTGCTATAGATTGCATGAAGGTGTAGATATAGGGGACCTCCGTTTCGCGGTGCAGTTGGACAGTTCGGATGAACCATGGATCGCCCAGGATCATTCTAAGACACTTGTTCTGAATGCGTTGTAATTTAATGATATTTGAGTTTGAAGTATGGCTCCAGGCCGGTGAGGCATAGGTGAGTATTGGACGAACCATCAGTTTGTATATGAGAAGTTTGATTCTGGTGCTCAGTTTACTGTTTGTTTATTAGCGGATAGAGCTGGGCTATGGTTTTTGATGTGTTTGCACAGATAGTCTTGATATGGGAGTTGAAAGTCAGTTTACTGTCCATTACTACATCGAGATACTTGATCTCTGTTTTCCACTGAAATTTTTGTGTTAAAGAGGAGAATATCTTCTTTGGGAAGCACTGATCTTCTAGAGAATAAGACGTAGCCGTCTTATTCTCTAGAAGACGAACAATGAATCCTCCAGGTGAATCCTCAGAATCCTCTTCTGAGGATTCACCTGGAGTCGCCATTTGGCAAAATATTGTTCTATTTGCAGTAGGTTTTCTTGCAGTTTCTTGGTGGCTAAGTGAGACTTTAATGATCTGGCCAATATCGCTGTGTCATCAGCGTAAAGAGCTTTAATTGAAGATAATGGGTTGTGTGGTATATCATGCAGGTATAAGGAGAATAGGATTGGTGCTAGTAAGGACCCTTGTGGAACTCCAGCCAAGATGTGTTTCTGTGAGGACACTACTCCACTTAATCTCACTTGCATGCGTCTATCGCAGAGCTACGTCTTGATGAGTTGAATGATTCCGATTGGAACACCGGATGATATAAGCTTGTATAGCAAGCCATAATGCCAAACCTTGTTAAATGCACTGGCTGTCTAGGAAAACAGCCCCAGTGCATTGACGCCAGTTAAAACTTGTAATGATATGTTCCACCAATCTGTGTATTTGTTGTGTGGTACTATGCAACTGTCTGAAGCTAAACTGCTCCTCAGGCAGGATGTTTAACCGGAGTACAGAATCTTGAAGCCTAGTAAGAATTACCTTCTCAGCAATTTTTCCAAGATTAGAGATGAGACTGATTGGCCTGTAATTCTGTGGCAAAGTGGGATCCTTTCCAGGTTTATGAATTGGAACAATGTACGCCAATTTCCAGTAAGAAGGGAAATATTTCTAGTGAAGTATGGAGTTGATTATGTTTGCCAAATGAACAATAGCTTTGCGAGGTAGAAGTTTTATAACTTTGTTGGAGATACCGTCGGGTCCAGGAGCCTTTTTATTTTTGAATTTCTGAATAATAGCATATATTTCAGCAGGTGAGGTGGGTGTAATCAAATTCCTCTTTTGATTTAATGATGAGAACAGGACCAATATATTTTGGAAGCACCTTGGAGAGCCTTTCCCAAGGAATAAATGAGTGAGGGGATGGGGATAATTTTTCAAGATTTCCTAATTTTAACCGTATTGGATTATGATCTGATGATAAATCATTGATTGTCATTAAATTGTGTTGGAGTCTGATGTGCTGCAGTATGGCTATGTCCAATACATCAGCCCTGCCATAGGTGTTGTGATAGGTGGGATCAGCAGGGCCTATTACGTGAAGGTTGTTGAAATCAGCATAGTTCTGTAGTATCTGTCCATTTTTGTTAGTGGAGTGGCTATTCCAGGTAGAATGCTTGGCATTTAAATCACCTGCCACAATGGTAGGCTCTCCAGTATCAAATATAGCGTTCAAATCAGAAGGTAGTAATGATTTTTGAGGTGGATGGTATGCTGCAAAAATTTTTCATTTGCCTACTGAGCTCGTGAGAATCTCGATGCCAGTGACCTCGAGATTGGAGGTAGAAGGAATGTTTATGGAGTGATGAGAGATAAAATTCTTGATGAAAATTGCCGTGCCTCCACCTCTGTGAGTTGATCTGTCAGTTCTATACGACTGATATCCATAGATTTTGGGATTGTCCGCTGGTCTTAGATGCATAGGTAGTTTCTAAAACAATAACTGATGCAATGAAACAATGGCGATGCTGATGGCAGTAAGCCTAGCGTATCGCCGTTGTTTCGAAAAAAGGTTAACTTACCTACTGAATTAGTTTTTGTGAGCCTATTTAAGAACCAAACCGGTTGACTATATCAGTAGGACTATTCACTGCCAGTAAAAATATTTGTTGAGTTCATTAAATGACATTTTATATCAAATATCAGAATCGCGAATCATATGTATGAGCACTAGGCAAAACGCCATTTTCCTTTTTTTTGTTTATACATATACAGTTTGGATTATACAGATATAGTTTGTATTATACATTATTAACTTATCATGAAGTGTTAAGCGCTATTTACATATATCATATTTATACATACACATATAGTTACTTTACATATCATAAATATTCTTAACATATAATTACTAAAACTTGTTTTTGCATATCATTACATGATTTATTGCTTCATTATTATCACTTTGAGATTGCAACTCTATATACATATGTAGTGTTTGTTTTAACATAAAAGGAGAGGGTTACATTTTGGCAGAGATTTCAGTTACCCACCGGATCAGTAAAATGTCATCAAATTCTTCCACTATATAGACTGTCATTGACATTTTTGATACATAAAACTAAACTACAACCTCTATAGTTGACAAATATTATGCACAGAACTACAACTAATTATAGTATAAAGCAATTAATGTACAAGTGGTTATAAGCTTAATGAAAAATTTTACAATATGCTTTGCTTTCGCTTATGTATATTTATTTTATCGTGTATGTGTGTTTTATGTTTTTTTATTTACGGTGGGTCCTTTATTTCTATGATTTGCAGTTGTTCTTCGAATTCTGAGATGAGACCTATTTGCCGTCATTGGTATTTTGTTTCTGTTTATGGTATCTGTGATTGTTTCTTTTAATATGTGTTTATTTTCTTGAGTATGTCTGGTCCTGTTTCCTTTCCGTAAATTTTGTCGCATTTGTATGTCCAAATCGAGTACATGGTTGTTATAATGATGATTGTTTTAGTTGTCTTAATGTTACCTTCGTTTAACCAGTATAATGTGTGTTTTGTAAAGGGTTGTTTGTGTTTTATGAATGTTTGAACAGTGTTCCATATTCGGGAGGTGTGAGGACAGTACATCATTAAGTGGTAAAGTGTTTCTGGTTGGGGGCAAAAAATGACATCTGGCGGGGCCTTGAAGAGGGAGCCCTTTCTCTGTGCACCATATTTTGGTGGGCAAACAAGCGTGGTGTACTTTGTAGTAGAATGCTTTTAATTTTGGATTTATAGGCAGATTGAAAGCTTTTTTTAAGTGCGTTTGATAGTTTTAATGTCCCTCTTTCAATCTCCCGGTGTTGTAGTGATGGTATACCTGTGCGCGTGAGTTTGATGTGTGCTGCTTTAGGTCTCATCTTCAAGAATTCGTTTATTCCTATGTATTTGTTAATAAATTTGTAACCTTCCGCAATCTCGCGGAACATTCTTGGTGTTTTGCCACTCGAACGCGGAAGGGAACATATTACTTTGTCGGGCATTATCTTCTGCATATAATATATTATATATGCGCTCCACGCTTTTTCCTGTGTGTAAGCTCTCGCTATGATTTTTGCTCTCGCACTTAGAGTTTTTAGGTGTACGTTTACTAAGCGAGTCCTCCAGCCTCAATGTCATGGAATATTGTGGATCTTCTGATGGGTTCGTATTTGGAACCCCAGATGAATTTTGAGCACTCTCTGTGTATTCTGTCTACTTCTTGACCGTTGTAGTTGGTATTGTTCATGAGGTACCATATCTTAGACAGTAAATATTGTTTGCATATTTTAGCTTTACTTGTTAGTGATAGTTGTCTGTGTCTCACCTGTTAATTTTCGTGGTTATTTTTGTATGTGCAAGCTCCCATTGTGTGTTTTGTTGGATTTGTTCCCCTATAACGATCCCCAGAAGTGGTAGGTGTTTGTTTATTTTTATGTCGTTCGGCATGGTAGGCCTTTTTTACCCACCTGCCGACGAACATCGCATGGCACTTGTGCAGGTTTACTTTGAGCGCAGTGACGCTTTTTCAGATTTTTTGAGTATGTTGTATGCGAGTGTGAAGGACTCGGCTGTAGTTACGGTTAGTGTTACATCGTCGGCATAAGCGAGCACGTTTATTTTTCCTTCACCTCCTATGTGAGTGCCAGCTATGCCGGGATGCTTCGATATTTCTCGTATCACCGGCTCTAAGGTAAGACCAAAGAGGATCATAGAGAGACTGTCTCCCTGTCTGACCGAGCATTTAATTTTGACCAGTGTAGACAGTTTCTTGTTTATGATTAGGCGAGACTCTGCTGTGGTGTAAATATTTGAAATCAGATTCTGAAATTTTTTCCCAAAACCTGCAGCTTTGATGACTTCATGTAGGTAATGATGACTCACTGAGTCAAAGGCCTTTTCAATGTCGAGATCTACCAGTAGACATGGTTGTTGTGTTGCCTGGTAGTGCTCGTATATACATCGAATTTGCAGGATATTGTTCTCTATTTTTCGGCCTTTTATTCCGCAGGTTTGGGATTTGGATATGATCTGGTTTATATGTCTCTGCACTCTTTCATATATAATTTTAGTTAAAATTTTTTGGTCTGTATTGAGAAGTGTAATACCTCTCCATTGTGTCTCTTCGTTGTTTGCTGTCTTTCTTTTTGGGAATTAATGCTATGTAGCCGAGGTTGAAATGTTCTGGGATGCTCTCCGAGTTGTGTATTTCGGATAACATTTTCACAGTGTCTCAAACCCCTGTTTGAGACACTCTTTACAAAGTGTCTCTCTTTGTAAAACTCAGTTTTATAAAAGGTAGTACGCTTTGTAAAACTCCGCAGTGAGGCCGTCGGGTCCTGGAGATTTGTGTAATGATAAGGATTTTATGATTTTCTTGCATTCGGTTGGCGTGATTGACGAGTCTATGTGTTCTGCTTCCTTGTCTTTGAGTCTTGGTAGTTGTGTCAAGAAGTTTTGTGTTTCTGTTTCGTCATTTTCTTGTTCAGAGAACGTATTGGTGTACTGTGAGTGGAAGAATCGGAGGAGATTTGCATCTCCCTCGATTTCTAACCCCTCGTGTTTTATTTTATTAAATGTCGCTTTCTGCTTTTTTTGCTCTTCAAAGAGCCACGCAGCTTTGGTCCTTCCGTCATCTTATTCCATTGTTTTTATTTTAGCGCGAACCCAGACCCCTTCAGCCTCTTTTATTTCAATTTGTTTTAGTTTTGCTTTGAGTGCATTATGGCTATTTTATTTTCTGGGAGTGTTTTGTTTGGGTTGTACTTCTGCATTAGTTCTTTAATTATGTTTAGTTTTTCTTTGTTTGTGTTGTATTTTTTTTTTTTTTTTGTTTCCCTATCTTTATGGCGGCTTTTTTTACTTGTATTTTAAATTTGTTCCATGCCTCCATTACATTTGTTATTTTTTTAATATTGTCTAGTATTTGTTTAATTTCCGAGGTAAATTGATCTGTGTTAATAATGCTGTTATTTAGTTTCCATAGCGGGTAGTTTCTGTTAGTATATGTGTTGCTGTCTAAGGTCTCAAGGGATAGTTTTGCCTTGACCAAGTGGTGGTGGTCACTAAAAGTTAGTGGTGTATAGCAAACTTCCTTAACAGTGACTTTAGATGCTGGCTTATGTATATTCTGTCTAGCCGTGAGGCATTGGTGGGGGAAAAGTGTGTATACTCCCTCCTTATAGGATATATTATGTGTGTGAAGTTGTTCTTTGTTGAAGTGTTTTTAATTTCCTTGTCTATATTGTTGTTTTCAGTAAAGTTCATGTTCCCGCTGCTATGATATTTTTTATGTTTAGCATTTTATTTTCAAGTGTTTCCCAGAAGTGTTTTTTGTTGTTGTGATCAGTAGGGCCGTAGATGTTGATTAACGACACTATTTGATCTCTCCAGACCTTCAACCTCGAGGGCTCTGTGTTCTATTATGGTGCTGTGGGATATTATTTGTATGTTGCTTTTTTTTTATTATGAGTGTTGGTAATCCTGCAGTGCCATTACATTGTGCTGGCTCGCCAACGATGTAGTAATGACACTGCAGGCTTCTGTGATTTTTTTTTTTCTCTCTTTCTGAGTGTGTTTAGTCTTGTGTCTTGTAGTATTACAATGTCTGTGTGGTTCTGATGTATCGTGTTTCTTAATAATTTCTGTGACTGCTGGCTGTTTAGCCCATTACAATTAATGCTCACTATATTAATTGGTTTCTTGTAAATTTTTGAAATCAGCAGATCTTTCCTCTCTGAGTTTTGACTTGATCTCTTTTTTGCTTTTACATTAAGCGTAAATTTAATTTTGTTCCTCTATATGGGATGAAAGCACTTGGGCTTTTTTTTTATTTCCCCCCAGATTTTCCGGACTTATAAGCTCCTCTTTATCATTCTTGACAATTTTTTTTTTTCCCCTGCAATGTCTTGTTCCTGAGAGGTTATTCAAGATGTTTCCGCTTCTTGCAGTTCATCTTCATCTTTTCCGGCATTTTTTTTTCCCTTGTGTAATGTCCTCTCTACATATATTTTCTTCAGGGGTTACACACTGTGTTTCCCTCTTCTTGCTGCTCATTTGGTGTTTTTTTTTTTTTTTTTTGCTAATATCTTCGGATGTATTTTTTTCGTTTACTTTTTTTAGTTGCATGTCTTCTAAGTTGTTCTCTTGAACATCGTCTGCTTTTTCCAGCTCATTTTGTGTACTTGGCTGGTCTACAGCCGTTCGTTTGGCTAACATCGATGCGCATGTCTGCCCAGGACATTCTTTCATGTTATGGCCAATTCGATTACACTGCTCGCATTTCGGAGCACTGCATTCTTTTCTTAAGTGACCAATCTTCCTGCAGCAAAAGCATGCGGGGGGGGGGGAAGAATCCTGCGATGATTACTATTCCCGTCATTTTTTGAACTTTTATGACATACGGTATTTCTTCAGTTTTGGTGCCTTCGTTCAAGGTGATGGTTACTTTTCTTTTGTTAGAAAGGACATGTGCCCACTCTTTGTCCCTGATGTTACTGGTGACTTGTTCAATGCATTCGATTTTTCCAAATTTTTCGAAGTGCATTGACACAAGTCTGTTTGGGATTTGGGGGGGGGGGGGAATAACCAGTGTATAATAATATCTAGCTGACAATTTTTAGATATTGGTAGAATTTTGCATTTACGTTTACATATATCCACTTCTTTAAAATTTAAAAATATTTCTTTCACAGCAATGGACTTAAAGGAAATAAGGAATATATAATTATATTTGAGGACACCGAGGTGCCAGACATCTGAACCTCTTACCTTGGTTTTGAGACTTTGTATGATGTCTTCCTCGGTGTACGAAGCTGCAACTGGGTCGTACTATAGGATGCAGGCCTTACTCCAGTCCAGCTCCTCAGGCAGGCTTACTGAAGACATGATGTCTATATTGGTATCCATGGAAGAACTTGAGCGTTTCCCGATAACCTTATCTTCGATCCGTTTACTTTGGTGGAATGCTCTATACCAGTGGTCGCCAAAGGGGTCGATATCACATTGTTAGCGGTCGACAGAAAAATATAAGACATCATTATATGGGTAATATTTAATTCGGTTAACTTGGATTACCTCCAGGTAATGAGAACGCAATTAAGAGTGAATCGTGGGATCAGTACCTCCATCTTACAGGTCCATGAATAGGACCTGTAAGATGGAGTAAGGTCATGAAAATAGTTACTGAGGCCAATCAAGTAGGCCAAAATGACGTATTTACCAATAAACGGATGTTGGTGGTTCCTGCCGGCCGGCGCAGTGGGAGCGTGATTGCAACACGTGCGTGGTTCTTATTTACTGATACAAGTATTCGATCCCAGTCTCATTTTTGCGCATCGACATACAAGTGAGCGTTAATGTTCTAAAATTCATCAACATACATATTATAATTCAATCGTTATTCATTCACGAACTAAGCTTCTCTATGTTGAAGAGTTGAGCAGCGCTGGTAGTAATATCAGTAGTTTATTAATATCACTAGTAATACCAGTGATATTACTAGTGATAGTAATAATAGTAGTAATATAATAATATATACTATATTATACATACAATAAACACTGTAACTATAAAATAAACAATCTAAAAACTCACATAAGCGTCTTTTTTTGCTTGTCCTATTATAATTACGTAATAGTAAAATATAGGGGTCGATAAAAAGTCAAGAAACTCTTGAAGGGGTCGACGGGCAAATAACTTTGGCGACCCCTTCTCTATAAGAACGGCCAGACTAGGGACGGTCGGATTATTTGACGATGTTCCCGAGACAGTAGGCATCTTCCGGGAAGCACTTAGCGATCGTGGGCGAGAGCACTGATAATCGGCTTACGCCTCACTTAATCTTTATACAAAGCACTAAACACTACGACGCGGAGCACAATAATACACGTCTGCTCTGGTCAAGTGAGTCCAAGCAGCAACTCGGTGTATTCAACGCCAGATGACCGTTGACGATAGCAGATTCCAAATAATGTCTTTTATAGGCTTAAACCCAGTGGAGGATTTCTAAATAAATAGAGTACTGTATATACATTATGCATAGTATAATGTATATACAGTACTTGTATATACATTATACTGTGTACTTATACTATACATTATACTGTGTACTTATACTATACATTATACTATATACTTGTAGTTTTCACTGGAAAATAAATATTATATTTCAAGTTCCATGTACAGGATATATGCGTTATATTATGGAATACTAAGGCAACTGATGTGGCGTCATTAGCCTCCATATACAAATAGCCCAGTAGTGAAGTGACTTCACGCGCAAACTCTGTTTGCTCACACTTGGATAAAGGATGAAACCAAGAATATCATCTCTTGGTTGGTTTTCAAAAGTTATTTATTACAAACCCCCCCTTCCTATAGCTGCAGTACATTGGTAGTGTAAGCGAAGTGTAGATGACCATTGAACTCTTAAAAAAATTGCACTTTTCAAAAATCTAACTCATTATAAAGTTTAAAAATCTTAAAAACTGTTCAAAAACTGGAAATGGGCTGAAATGACAATTTATTTTCAGACTTTTAGTGAGCAAGGTGGCGGCAGTTTCACTCCATAATTAGTTAGCATCCTTTAATGATTTTGTAACTTAAAGGAGGATCTGAAAAACGTGATGTCTTATGACAGCAGAGAGGCTGCTGTCATGATTATAATTGTCCGGGGTGTGGAGATCAAAAAGTCCCGAGAAATGTGCCGTTCTTAGGAAGATCTCTAAAGTGAGACGTCATTGCTCTGTGAAAAATTAGTTGTGGTTTAAATGTTTTATGATAGTGAGTGCTTATTGAAAATGCGCCTTGTGCTTGAATGAATGTCTAACTTGAACGACTAAAAATGTTAGGTTTAAATGGCCTGACATTTTTCTAACATTCAAAAGTAATACAGAAAAATGTCAGTCCAACAAAAGTGATGAAATATTTCTCCCTGTCTAATTTACTAGTAACAACGCAGGTTAAAGCACCTAATACAGAATTTATCTATGCTTCCATTTGAAAGGAAATTTTAATTTAATTTGAGAAATAGGAATAATACCTAAAATTTTATATTATTATTATTACATGTTTACAACGGCTACTCTAATAACTGGAATGTATTGAAGAAATATTGAATGGATGGATTGTGATTAAAAAATGGAATCACGAAACAAACCAAATATTTTCAAAATTCGTACTTCTCCAGTGGCGGCCGGTGAAAATTTTAAGTGGGGGTGCTCCATATACAAAAAAAGGAAGAAAAAAAAATTCATTTTTTCCTAATCAGTAACCAATCTATTAATAAATAAATGTACATATTAAAAAATTGCTTTATTAAAAATAGTTCCCCCTCACCACGAACAAACACCAATAATAAAAGTATTGTATCTCACAGAAATACGATACACTGCCCAACCGAGCATTGTCGGAATCACTTGTAACGTGCAATTACAAGCGCAAACGAATATCGGCGAGACTGGCTGCGATTGGTCGAACGTGATAATTCCGACACGGCGTTAGAACGCAGCGTATATTTGTTTCGTAATCTAAAGCGTTAATCGAACAATTCCAATTATTAACTATTCAATCAATGTCAAAACATAAGCTGTAGAGTTTAACATGTTGTATTGCATTTATATAATGTTGTGAGCATTGTTATTATTTATAAACACAAAATGTATTTTTTTAATTTTTTCCTTGGGGGTGCTGCAGTGTCGCAGTGCTTATGAACGGGCCGCCACTGCATATTACATTCGAATAGTAGTAGCGATTACGTAATAAACATCTATGTTATGTGCGAACTATATTCATTGTAGCGATACAGAAAAGTACCAATTAATTATAAATTAAAATGAAAAATGCTTAATCGTGAAAGAGACTTATTTCAAAATCAACTTGTTGACTAATATTCTTAACTAAAACTAAGGAAGAAATGCTACCATGAGCGGTTTCAAATTTCAGAAAATATAAAGATATAAATAATAAACTTAGGAAACAGTAATCCAGTGTTTCCCAACATGGGAAATTTGAATATTTTGGGGGGCAATTAGAAAATGATGTTGCATTCGTCACCTCATCACCGATATACTCAAAACACTCACCATTGTCGGCAATAAATTGTCGATGTTGCAACCCTGACTTTCCGAGAAAATAAGCTGACATCATTAGTACAGCCGTCAACATAAATACAGTATCAAGAACTCTCAGAAAAGCAAAATGATGAGTCTATTAGACTTTATTCAACATAAAAGGAACAATGGCATAGCTTTCTGACGAGACAGAAACGAAATACCGAAATTCAACTAGGTTTACAAAAAAAAAAAAAAAAAAAAATACTGTTGTCATATTTAGTTGAATGTGGCTTTAGTGCTGTAAATGACTTGCTACTGGGAAAAAAAGAAATCATCTGGCTATCAAAACCTAATTGAAAATTACTAAATTAATACCTGAAATAAAAACTCTTTGCAGCAGACAAGTTCAAGGATCTCATTAACTTGGATTTTATTTTTCCGAGTTCAGTTCGTTTTATGTTTTATAATTTACAAAGTGTAATATAAAATTTATATTCATTGAAGAAAGTCAAATTAGAAACAGTTTTACCCATGTTCCTTTTTTATTTAAAGTACATATTTATATTATGCTTTTTCAGAACTTGGCTAACTATTATGCTAGAAGGGGGGGGGGGCATCAAAATATTTGAGACGTTGAAGCGGGACATGATCCAAAATACGTTGGGAAACACTGTAGTAATAGATATTTCTTCTTGCTTTACAATTCGGCTTCTGCGTCTCAATACTTCAATGCAGACAGTCTGCACATGTTTTTTTGGATTTACCAAATGTTCTTTTCGTATTTGGTTTCTATCTCTAAATAGCTCTTTGATGTACAAATTAAAAGGAAACCATCTATGTCCTTACTTCCTTTATTCTGTTCCTTTATTTGTAATTTAATTTGTGAGTGGACTAGAGATTTTCTTTTTTTCAGTTTATGCATAATATCAGATTAAACCATGTATTGAAATACATACTTTTAAGATATGGTTTTACATTTCCTTTCTCTTTTGCAGGTGAATATTAAATATAAAATAAAAGTATACCTGAGTAAATGAGTAGACATTTAATTTAAAACTAATTAAATTATTCTGCGATTTTAAAAAATAACGTTTTTTTTTTTTAATTTTGAAAATATTTTAAATGTGGTACTTAGGGATAAGTGTTTGTCTTGAAGCAATTAAAAATCGCGTAAAATATGATGGGATCCCAAATTATTTTGTGGCTTTAATCAGCTCCAAACAAAACTCGCATCCTGAAAGACCCACATTACAATTTTAAAATGTGTTTTGAATTTTTCGTAGTTTATCTGCAAAAAATATTTAACAATAGCTTCTAAAATAAATATTTACTCCTTTACTCAAATATATTTTTATCCCATATTTAATATACGTCTGTTAAAAAAAAAAAGAAAGGAAATATATGTGTAATTCAAATTAACATTTCAAAATGACCTTTTCAAAAAGCACAGTAAAATCATATCTTAAAATTATGAATTTTAATACATTCTTCGGATTAACTAGAACGGTACCAAAGGGATTCCTCATTGCTTCAAGATTTTGAACTGCCAATCACGTATCAAAATTCTAAAAATAGGAACTACGTGAAATGGTCCAGACAATTTCACAAAATTCAATATATGACCAGCATTTTTTCTAGTAGTTCTATGTTTTAGGCTTTAACTTTTTTTAATGTATTTCATTTATAAATAAGGATTAAGTTTTGGTGTTATTAATCATTTTTCTTTTGAATTAAAATTTCCTAATATTCATTATATTAACATTTCGATATAAAAACATCGGTAGGAAAAAAAATATCAATAATTTTATCGCTGTACATCTTCAGAATTGATATTCTTTTTTCTGCCCATTTCCAGGACTTAGTATAAAGATATCTTGCATATCACCATTTCTATAGAGTTTTATGAGGATAGAGAGACGCAGTCTTATAAGTGTGCAGTTACTTGGTAACATTTATAGACCCACATAGCAAACATTAATCCGCAAGCAAATATAAAACCTAATGAGTCTTACGGCGTAATTTTCCCCCACATGTACGCATTATCGGACAAGCATTCTCATTTCATGAACGAGGACAAGGTTCGAGACTTCTGAATTACAATTTTAGGAATGTTTACTCTTTCTAAAGCTTTTATGAATTATTCAGTCAAATATGTGAATATGGGAAAATTTATTATTATTCTTAGGCTTAATAATAATATTATTAAAGAGCCTCCGTGGCTCAGTTAGTTTTAATAATGCCCTTTGACTGGAAAACTTGGATTCGAGTCACGTGAGAACCCTTTATCCGTTGTTTTCAACTGAAGGCGAGTTAGTCAGTCTCGTATGAAGATGACAAGGTTTTTCATTCCGCAAGATACTCAAACCGGCCAGGAGAACACACGCACACATTATTGTTCTAGTTGGAACTGGTGAAATACAAAGAGGATACTAATATACATTATATATATGAAAAGCAAATGACACTCACCTCGACAGTCACATATGAAAGAAGTCTTGTAAATATGGGATTTATTTACAACCATTTCACATACAACAAACTTCCAAGAACACTTTTTTTGGAGGGGGGGGGAATTCTATAGCAGACAGAACTATAAGATTAGGAGTGTTGCTTCAATGTGATTTTTGTTTATATCTCTAAAACGAAAGATGTGCATTTGCTAAATAACAGATTATTGCCACAAGCGATTCATAATCACATTTTGGTCACTTGTGTCACGAATTCTGGTTTCAGTAATATGCAGCCACTGGCATAGATGACAATAATCGCACAGAAGTTCATAACAAACGAATGAGATAATCTGTAGCATCCAAAACAAGTAAGAAAAGATGGACTGGTTTTCAGTTTCCATAGCAACAAGTAAACTTCGTGATACAAAGAACACTGTAGATGCGTAGATGGCCAATAGGATAATAATTGTTCAACACGAATCAAACCATTTCGGGCCTCTTGTGCAACTGAATTCGCCGATAGCCCAACCGCTAGCACAATCAAAACAGAGCGTAGTACCCCCAGGGATAGAGATACAACGTTATTTAGCTTGTGGCCATAATCCACATTGTGGACCAGGATCGTGATTCTTGAGCATAAATAAGTTCCAGCCGAGATGTACCACAGCAAAACATCAGCACAAAAAATCCCATCCATTAGCATCACTCTGGAGTTCAGGATATCGTAAATAAATCTTATGCGACCCAATTCATCCACGCTTCTTACATCATTAAGGGAATCGTGGGTACCGTCCACAAATGCTCCGAATCTAATGAACGACTTTTTCTGAAGCCGACACAGTACAATGAACAAGATAATTATGAACAAAAGAGGACCTTGGGTGAAAAACGTGATGGTAGCCTCATTCAGAGTCACCACAATCAGTTCGATTTTGGGAGTGAAAGAATCACGCGAAACATTAAAGAAAACCTTTTCAAAATACTTCTGAGAATCTATATAAGATGAAAAGACCAATAAACGGCCTACGCAGACGGTGATGTACACCCAACAGATAATCACACATCTCTTAGTAAACTCCTCATTTGTTTCGGCATCCTCTTCAACGATAGACTCACTAGGACTATTTATAATCGACATCAGAAGCTGACGTATACGACGCCGATGATATAAGAACATGTCAGTAGTAATTGCACATGTCCACGTGGCAACCAAATCGCTGAAATCCTGCAGATTTCCCATTCCACGATAGAAAACACTTAATATAACCAATGCGTACAAATGAATGAATATCACAACTCCTGTAAGCCAGAAGTAGGTCACACAGGTACACACCGTACTGCGATCTGTTAAGTCTAAACCAAATATTATCAGAGACATTAAAAGAGAATCCAATGGATGATTTTCTCCTCTCTCAGATGAAGGCGGGGCACCGCAACTTCTGACATTTTTATGAGGTCTATGCTGCTGCAGTGGTGGGTGAGAAGGCAACATTTTCTGTACGATATCTTTCCAAACCTTGCTCAATACTGCGGTCGTCGAAAGAGTGAACCAATATTGATAGAAACTCCCCATTCTATCCACAGCTAAAACGTGTCCTGTGGTTTAAAAAAAAAAAAAAAAAAGAAGAAGAAGAAGAAGAGAGAGAGGAAAAAAAACGTGTGTTTAGTTACTCAGACATTTCAGCTAACAGAAATGTAGGAAATAAATTGCTATATTTAATAATATAGCAATTTATTTCCTACATGCAATTTACTTCCAATGTGCAATATAGTAATTTATGGCATGCGTCATACTTGTGCGTGGGAGCAAAATTAGGTGAAGCACTTAAAGCTAGCTTTCGTACCACGCGAGGTCTATCAATAGTGTTTTTTTTATGTTAAACTTTGTTTTAACCAAGGTGACTTTTATGTTTCACCCTGCACTTACTCCACTTACTTATCGATTGTTTTCTTCACCGAAGAAAACAATCGATAAGTAAGTGAAGCAGTATTACTTTCAGAAAACTTTCCTTCAGACTGGTTCTGAATCTTTATGCATTTGAAGCAGCCACGAAGTTGTAAAAATCTGTCGTTGTCTTTGTGAGTGGGAAAAGCTGAAATGGTAACCATGAAAATGTAGAAACTGCGAGTGAAATATTTACAGCATATCACTTATTACTTTTTAACTTTAAAATTTTAGCTTAATATTTATGTTACAGAACCATTTTAATATTTTATAATATACTGTTTTGCATTACGTTTGTTTGCGTTACAAAAGCTTAAACTTTAATGAGTCTTTGTGAGAGGGCACTGCTAATGTTATTTGTTATAACTACAGTGCAATCAATGTTTGTATGTTCGCTTAAAATGCTTGGATTAAGGATTGGAAAACTTCATAAGGTACTAAATATTATGGATTAGCTTATATTTGTTTTATTATTTAAAAAATATCTTTTACAGAAGTATTAACTTCAATAATAATGTTTTAAAATTATTATTATGTTTAAAAATTTTAGATGTTCCCATTAAAATACTACTCGCACTTATTCCCAAATTGATCGCATCTCCCTGCTGGTATTTAATAAGTGTTAAAAATATCATTGTTGTCTATTGAGTATTGAGCATTAAGTATATTAGGTATGATATTGTGTTTTTGAAAAGACGTAATAAAATTGTAGCGTTGCAAAACTTTTGCTGATGTGTAGGGCATATTTTGTAGGAAATGACAAATATTATTCATACCGTATTGGAGCAGTAATTTTGTGACTTCATATGTTGCTAAAATTCTATTTATTGTTATTATTTTTTCTTTTAATGTCTTCAGCTTGATGGTCTCTGGATAAGGCACATATGGTTTTCTTCATAACAATGAAAGCGTATCATATTTTTTCTTTGTTTCTTTTCTTTTTTTTTTTATGTTGCTCCTACCAAAACTAAGTTCAATTCTCGTCCTGACGAGAAGAATCGTTATATGAGTTTTTTTCAACTGAAGGTGAGTTAGCCGATCTCATACGGAAGTAGCAGGGTTTTTCCTCCCAGAACTCGGGTTTTTCATCCCGCATACAGAAAAATCCGCCTTGAGAACACACGTAATTTACAGACAAAAAATACTAGTGGTGATGGTGGGTATTAGATGGCGTTAGTGTAGATGATGATGGTAGTTGGAGCTCCCTGTAGTTGGTGGATTAACTGTGGAGACGGAGAGTTGTAGAGTAGGTGCTCTTCCTCGATGAGTCTTTGGTTTCCTTCGAGTGTCACATAATAATAATAGCGTATTTGGAACTGTGGGTGGACTCAATTTTATATATTTTTTTGTATTTTTTAATTTACAGTAGCGAACAAATTGATCAGAACAAGCTGAAGTAATAGTGTAGTCACTTCTGACCAGATCAAGATAAGATAAGGAATCGTGACTTGATTGGTTGTTCATTTGTTGACGTCATTGTGTGTGTGTGACGTCATGGGCTTGGAATTTTTGGAATATCCCTGGGGCATATGTGTCAATGAGTTCAGTTCTTGTGTTTTAGTTTGCCTATGGAATTATGGGTGATGGTAGAGATAAGGATTTGTGTTGCGATTGGTGGGGCACTGCTGATCAGATCAAGATCAAGATAAGATAACGAATCGTGATGTGGTTGTGTATTGTTTTCAGATGTAGATAAGTGACGTCATTTGTTAATTGGAAATAAGTGACGTAATTTGTTAGTTGTAAATAAGTGACATTGTTGTTTTGAATGGAAAAGGGGGATATATTAGTGGATAAGGATTTGTGTCGTGATTGGTGGGACACTTCTGACCAGATCAAGATCAAGATAAGATAAGGAATCATGACATGAATGTTTGTTATTATTAGATGAAGATAAGTGACATCATTTATTAGTTGTAAATAAGTGACGTTATTCTTTTCAATGGAAAAGGAAGATATTAGTGGATAAGGATTCGTGGCATGATTGGGGGATACTATGAACAAAATAGGGGTGGGGGAAGCGACATCACTATCTTGGATGTGTATTGTTATGAGTTGTAGATAAGTAAATAGTTTGTGTATGGCATTATGGGTGATGGATAGTGATAAGATAAATTTTGGAATGTTTGGAATTTCGCTGCCCCCTCCCCCTTCTGTCAGGGATATCATGTGGTGTGTTGGGTTAGCTTTTGTAAGATTTTGGTAACGTGATGGGTCAAAATATCTGCAGTCTCTCTCTGTAAAATTCTTATCTTACTTTGTGTGGGGAAAAGTAAAATTTGTATTTGTGTAATCTGGAAAGTACAAAACTTTAAGAGTTTAAGTCACGTTTTGGGTTAAATTATCTGCAGTCTCTCTGTAAAACCACCAACAGAAATTTCACAAGAAAAAAATTCATTTGTACTTTATTCATTTCAAAAGACACAATTACATTATTAGCTATTACATCTGTCTTTTTTTCTTTTTTCGTTCTCCTAATGGAATAGCATATGTTGTCAAGTTTTGAAAAAAAAAAAGTTTCGACTGCCAGTCATATGTTTTTAAACTTTTGTCATGTACAAATGTTTGAAAAGAAAAGAAAAATGTACCTTCTATTCTTTTCTACACCAAGCTTTTGTAAGATTTTGGTAACGTGATGGGTTAAAATATCTGCAGTCTCTCTCTGTAAAATAACCAAATTCTTATCTTACTTTGTGTGAGGAAAGGTAAAATTTGTATTTGTGTTAACTTTGTAGGAAAAAAAAAAACGCGTTTTTTTTTTTTTTTGCTCCTAAGTTAAGCATAAGTTGGAGGTGACATGACTAAAAGAAATCCGAAAACGGCGAGCGCGCTTATCTCTCCCCCCCTTGGATGAGCTTTCTATACCAAACTCTTAAAGTTTGGTATAGAAAAAATGTTTGTACTCTCCAGATAACACAACACAAATACAAATTTTACCTTTCCCCACACAAAATAGGATAAGAATTTTACAGAGAGACTGCAGCTATTTTAACCCATCACGTTACCAAACTCTTACAAAAGCTTGGTGTAGAAAAGAAAAGAAGGTACATTTTTCTTTTCTTTTCAAACATTTGTACATGACAAAAGTTTAAAAACATATGACTGGCAGTCGAAGCTTTTTTTTTTTTTTTTTAAATTTGACAACACATGCTATTCCATTAGGAGAACGAAAAAAGAAAAAAACGACAGATGTGATAGCTAATAATGTAATTGTGTCTTTTAAAATGATAAAGTACAAATGAATTTTTTTCTTATGAACTTTCTGTTGGTAGTTTTACAGAGAGACTGCAGATAATTTAACCCAAAACATAACTTAAACCGTTACAGTTTGGTATAGAAAAAAGGTTTGTACTCTCCAGATAACACAAGTACAAATTTTACCTTTCCCCACAGAAAGTAAGATAAGAATTTCACACTAGGAAAACAGTCGTACTTCCCTGAACTGATAATACTGCGCAAAACATCAAAGGGAGGATATGGGTCATGAAAAAGGTGACGTTTGGATTGTCGTGTGGAAATTATTATCAAACCCTCAAGTAAGACCAGGAGAATTCCAATCCCCCCAGTCAGAAAAGTTCACAACTAGACAACAATTTGGCGAATACGGTCGCTGTCTGATATTACCCATGACAAGACACAGATTGAGCCACCATGAGTGTAGGAAATAAACGAACCGCATTAATCAGGAAAAGACATGTTGAGTTAATGGAAAATTGTTGCCTCTACTGTAAAACTCACGTGAATGCTAAAATCAGTTAGTCATATGTGTGTGTGTGGGAACACCAATCGTTTGAAATTGAAAGAGGGACCGAAAACCAAATCTACCAGAATTCCAAAAACAGGAAGTCGAAAGTAGGGTCAACAGTATGATGTCACTGGGGACAGAAAGTATTGGAAAAGCATAGCATGAGGCAGCATGCGAATGCAATTAATCCATAGTAACAAACGGAGATAAGTCTAAAAGGTAGAAATAGTCAAAGATATTTCAAGTTTTTTACAGAAATATCGTTCTTTCAATTCATACGTTTTGTGTGTTTTTGTGCTGTGAATATATGTTAAAATCAACAATTTGAATAAATATTGTTTTCAGAACCTATCTAGCTAGTTCCAAGATGTCACATTCTGAAAAGTAAGTTAATATTTTTTTTTTATTAACATAAACATAGTTTATGTGATATGTAATTTCAATGCCCAGTGATCGTATGTTTGGTAAGCGCAATACTAATTCTAATACTGAATATATATTTTTCTTTTTTCCATAAGAATTATCATAGGGTACATACATTCAAGTATCATTATGGGATACATTAGCGACTTTTCATGTCTAATGTTTGTGGTTGAGTGACATTGGCATATAATTATTCAGAAATGTCTTCACACACATTTTGTTTATTTATTTATTTATTGAACTTTAAGATCTTAATTTAGAAAAATCAAAATATTCGGATGAATTATGAATAAAATATGGATGAGCTATGGAAAAAAAAGTGTGTGTGTTTGAGGGACAGCAGCCATATAATTAAATTATTCAGAAAAGCCTAATCACTGCCGCCATCACGATTCTACTCTAAGAATTCCCACGCTTTTCCTTTAACAGGAAAGAAATACCCGAAAATGTATTGGAAAATTAATACAGCCATCTATAGACAATCAAAGACAAAACATGACGACAATGACAGATGTGTGTCACCCTCGGAAAAATTCCAAGATATCTTATCTCAAAAACATTGCCCACAATTCCATAGGCAAACCAAAACACTATGTGATATCACAGAGAGACATGTTCCCCAGAAATTTCTAAACACATAACGTCACGATTCTTATCTCTAAATATCACTCACAATACTATACGCGAACCCAACACACCACGTGATGTCCCTGACAGAAAGGGGGCCCCAGCGAAATTCCAAACATTCCAAAATTTATCTTATCACTCTCCATCACCCATCATGCCATACGCAAACCGTTTACTTATCTACAACTCATAACAATACACATACAAGATACTGACGCCGCTTCCCCCCACCCCTATTTTGTTCATAGTATCCCACCAATCACGCCACGAATCCTTATCCACTGATATATCTCCCTTTTCCATTCAAAACAACAATGTCACTCATTTACAACTAACAAATGACATCACTTATCTACATCTAAAAACAACACACAACCATGTCAAGATTCGTTCTTATCTTGATCTGGTCAGAAGTGCCCACCAATCACAAATCCTTATCTCTACCATCACCCATAATTCCATACGCGAACCAAAACACAGGAACTGTACCCATTGACACATATGCCCCCAGGGACATTCCAAACCCATGACGTCACAGACACAATGACGTCATTAAATGAACAACCAATCACGTCACGACTCCTTATCTTATCTTGATCTGGTCAGAAGCGACTACACTACTACTAGCGGAATTTTCGTCATGTTTTAGGTTTGGGTTTGATTTTTGTTTAATTTTAGTTTCGGTTATGGCTTTATTTCACTATTTTGAGTGTTGCGTGTCTCTACGACGTTTATTAATAGTACTGTGCGTTTTAATACAAGTTGACATTCGTAGTGTTTTATATTCATTTTGTGTAGCTATAAAACGGATACATCTCCAAGAAAGCATTCAAAAATATGTACTCTTTCTCAGCACACATCCATCGCTCAAAGACAAATTGCCAATGAGTGTGGTGTTGGTTTGTACTGCAAATACGATTTTAAAGAGATTTAGGGAACAGGTACCTTTTCTTCTGACAGAAAAGGAAAATGTGGGTAGAAGGAAAACTACACTTACTCAAGATCGTTTACTATTTAGCAAAGCAAAATGAATCCAAGATTGTCTGCTGTAGACTTAAATAGAGACTTGGCAGCTAGTGAGATAAATGTTTCTGACGTGACAATCCGTCGAAGATTGTTGGAAGCAGGGAGTTGTCCAGAAAAAAAATAAATAAAATAAAATAACTGCTGATGAAGGCTATACTGAAAAAGAGGTTCTAGTGGGCACAAGTGTATAAAGACTGGACTGTTGAGAAGTAGAAGAAGATCGTATCAGATTAGAGCCATTTCTTTATCCAAGGAAAGCGAGGACCTTATGTTCGCTAATCAGTGGATGAGAAGATCTCTCCCACCCACCTTCAAGAAGCTCTTAAACATCCAGCTAAAAAGAGGTTCTGGTTGTTTTACACATGACAGTCCAGGATCACTTGTGTCTGTTGACGGTATGATGAAAAGTGACCAATACATCAAAATATTGAAGAAAAAAGTGGACCCAGAGATACAGAAAAACAAAGAACTTATCTTCCAAAGGTATATCATTCCATGCCACACTTCAAAAAAAAGTGAAAGAATTCCTCAAAAATCACAACCAAATGCTTCAGTGGCATAACTGAAGCATTTGGTTGTGATTGACTTTAACTCAATAGAAAATTTGTGGGCCATAGTGAAAAGACTTGAAAAATTAAATTTTAATACAAAGGATAACTTAATACAATCCATTATAAAAGTATGGTTTCGAGATGCAGGAAAGTGTGTTCTAAGTTGGTGGAGTTTATGCCTAAGAGAATTAATGAACTTATTACGAACAAAGGAGCACATATAAATTATTAGGTAAAGTTGCAGTTTAATTTTTGTATTTATTTATTTGAGAAACTAAAACATTTCTTTAAAATGTGAGTGCTTGGATTAATTTGTTCGTATTTTTACACAGCCCTGAAACCCTGCTCTAGAGATTAAACATATAACTTTTTTCAAGCTATTTCGGGCCTCCAATAACCAGGACTGTGGTCTCACACCAAGCGATGAAATACACCTCTACGGAATTATTTCTTGAGATAGTTAAGCAACAGGCTTAGCTTCCTCCTCCTCCCCTACTCCAACAAAATAGTATCTACATTGAAGTAAAAGATCATATCGCTGTGTGGACATTTCTGGGCTAAATCAGTATTTTAGCTAACGTATTGGAAATTATCTGATACCATTTTCTTATTCATAAAAAGAAAGTTTGTATAAAAAATGCTCTCAGCTGAAGCAAGAAGTGCGTATGTGTTCCTACCATATACCAACATTCAGAAATTTCCTCGTCATTTTGTGATAGGTTATACGCTGGAAATGAACAATAATAATCCTAATAATTTCATAAGTAATTTTGTTTCAAATTATTACAAAAACCTGCGGTACTTGCCAAAAATGACCATTTGCTTCGAAGTTTGAATCCACGACCCTCTCCACCCCTTTTTATTATTTATAAACTTTCTGGACACGACTTTAGTGTTCTTTGCTCTCTAAAGGCCACAAGCTGTCTCAATGTAAATTGAGACAACTGTGGGATATCATCTAATCCCACATTTCATTTTGCGAGAATGCTCAAGTGAAATGGCAATTACTTTGACTAGACTTTTTAATTTAAGTTTCAGCTCTGGTAGAGTCTAAGGGAGTGGAAAGAGGGTAAAATAATTCCCTTACATAAGGGAAGTTCTAATAGACCAATCTGTATCTCAGGCGTGGTGGTAAAAAAGAGAATTCAAGAATATGTAGATAAAAATATGATACTGTATGAAGGTCATCATGCCTTAGTAATTTACTAACTTTTTATAATAGAGTAACAGTTGAGTTGGATAAAGGAAATGGCTACACGATCATTTTGCTGGAATTTACAAAGGCATTTGATAGAATACCACATGGAACTGTTACGCAAATTAGAACAAAAGTTGGATATGATACTGGTTAAGTGGATAAGAGGGTAACTGCTGGACAGATATCAAAATGTGGTATACGTACGGGTAGAATCGAGGCGAAAACAGGTGACTAGTTGTGTGCCGCAAGGTTCAGTGCTGGGACCATTGCCATTTAGTTTCTACATAAATGATATAGGAAATAACGTGAAAGGAAACATTCATATTTTTGCTGATGATGCAAAATTAGGTAGTGTAATAGTTAATCAAGATGATGTGGAGAGCTTGCAGGACGATTTAAATAGGCTGTCAGTATGGGTAAAGGCTAATGGGTGTCAGTTTAATGTGGAGAAATATAAAGTTATGCATTTCGGAATAAACAGATTACGAGCCGTGTATCACATTGATGGCACTGTACTCGAGGAAATAGATGTAGCTAGAGATTTAGGGGTGGTGGTAGACAGAGAGTTAAAGTTTAGAGGACATATTGCTAAGATTTCTAAGGTAGCCCCTAAAATTACTTGGCTATTGAAAAATACATTAACAAGTAGAGATAAGGAAGTTGTTATTCCTCTTTATAAGGCCTTCATACGTCCACATTTGGATTTTTTTTTTCCTGACCCCCATGGAGTCGCAAGACTCATTGTGGATTACTGTGCTCAAGTCTCCCCCCTGGGTTTCTTGGGGATGAGGAAGCGGTGGAGAGGATTCAGAGACGAGTGGCCTGTGGAATGTTCCATATGAGGAACATTCCACATATGGAACAGACTGAGGGGGATATGATATAAATATTTAAGTTGCTTAAAGGGTTTCCTTCATAGGTTCTGCTGTTGAATGCATTGGTACTGTTTTGTTGTGTACATCTGCATTAAAATAAAGAGCGAGATAAAGACGGGGGAAGAAAATAGGGAAAAGCTGCAAATGTGAAATAACACAAAGATATACGGAGGTTGGGAGCGGGATGTGGTATCACATGATCAGCCTTCGGATCACACTTGTGATTAGTCAGTATTAGTCCGATCTGTCTGCCGCTGTTATACTATTAGAGCCGAAGGTATGTGCTACTGATATTATCTGATACTATTATACTAATTCACTTTGTTGCTGCTATTGATCGATTTTGATTTCAGCATTGAACGTTGTTCCGGGTCTTCGTTTTACATTGATTTTTTATTAAAAAAAATTTTTTTTGATACATTACATTTTATGTTTTTTAAAAATTATACAACAAACGACATGTTTGATTAACAGTTCTTATAGAATATTGAAAATTCCAGGCAAATTTTCAATATTCTTACAGAAATTTAAGTACTTTCTGATCAGATACATGTGTTCATGTTGGTTTCGTTTATTATTTAAGAGAGGTAAAGCCATTAAAGATTTTTAGAGGCAAATAGATTTACTGCGTGTAATATTTCTTTCTGCTCTTTCCGGCTGATCTATTTTTAGACCACTTTTCGTCAGAAGTATCTTTTCTAATACTTAGGTACTGATTATAAGACTTGAACTATTGACACATAATTATCTAAGTGGTAAAATATTTAATAGGGTATATTTGGTGTTCACTGGAGTGTATGGGTATGTACTGTTGGTTAGCGTTTATTTTATTTCGTAATGAAATTAAAGCTATTTAACAGTAATAGTGTGATGCGTTCCACCACAGCTTAGTATACCTTACTGTATCCAAGTGCAATGTAATGTTCTTAACATTGTCACAGTTGAAAATCTGTTTAAAAAGAAATTCCCTTCAAAACATCATCTACGCAAACATTTTTCATTTAGATTAAAGTTTGGTTGTGCACAGTTTCTGATAATTTCCTGCCTTTTTTCAACCTACATTGACTTAATAATTTACTTCTTAAGTCGAACTCGCTACGCTTTTCAGAGATCTTTTCATTAAAACTCCTAACTCGTGCTGATTTATGTGCGGGGGGGGGGTATGTCGCGTTTCCGAACTCAGTGGCAGTACCTGGATAGCGCAGTCGGGTAGTGTTTTCCGATCAAATGGCAGGGTCTGTGCCATTTCATCAAAAATTCCTTGCTTAGTATCCCGTGTAAGGACCATGGAACCATTTTAAGGACTTTTAAACAAACGGTGAATTAGTTGGTCGTAAGTAGTATATCGGGGCTTTTTTCCTCGAGGAAATTTGAGATTTCTTCCACACCGAGAACAATCTCACAACTAAATCGGCAGACATAATGGCTCACGGCTTAATTTTCTTTGGCGTAACAAAGACATCATTCTTTATTCCAGGTGAAAGTATTTTAATAGATCTGATGGACATTATATTTATTATTCGTTATTTCTGAATCTCGAAGGAGTTTTTTCAACTTGCAATATTTGGGGAATTCCATATTGTGATATTTTCCTTCAGGTTTAAGTTTTATTATTATTCATTCAACTGACAACCTATTTATCATATGTTGTCATGATAATCTTATAATCCTTCACTCTCCTTGCATTAACAACACATTCTAGTAATGCATTCCATTCATTGGCAATTCTCCATGTAAAAAAATCTGCTTCCCACACCCCTCTTCACAACACTTTTACATAGCTTCTAGGGATGACCCCTAGTTTTTTCCCGTCTTGCCTTCTTCTCTTTTTATAATCTCATCTAGATTAATCTGATAAAATCCTCTCACTAACTAAAATGTCTCTATTACATCACCTCTCTTCCTCCTATACACAAAACTCTGCAATCCACATTTTTTCAACCTCTCTTCATAGCTAGCAGTCCAAAGTCCTGATATTGTCTTAGTCACTCACCTCTCCAGTGTCTCCACATCACACTGAAAACCAGGTGACCAGATTTGATCACAATAGTCCATGTGTGGTCTGACCAGTGCTTTATACAGTGATACAATCACTTCCTTATTCTTACATATTAGAATACTTATCATAGCAACACTAGCAATATGCCCTCTAAACTTCAGTTGGTCAACCATCACTACCAAATCCGTAATCTCATCCACTTCCTGCAGTACAGCACCATTCATATAATACACAACTTTATATTTCTGCACTTCAAAATGCAACACCTTGCACTTATTGATATTAAAACTACAACCCCACTCCTCTGTCCATGTAAAAAGTCTATTCAAGTCTACTTGAAAGGAATTAACATCAGCAGTGCTAATTATAATTCTTCCTAACTTTGCATCGTCAGCATATAACTGAAGATCCCCAGTCAGTCCACATGATATATCGATTACAAACAAGTTAAACAGCAGGGGCCCAAGAATAGAATCCTGGGACATGCCAGTGGTTACCCTTCTTTTTTGAGACACTGCTCCATCATATACGGTCTGCTGGTAGTGTTCAGAGAGCCAATCTCTGATCCATCTAACCAATATACTATATATTCCCATCCTTTGCAGCTTGTACACCAGCTTATCACATGGTAATCTATCAAACACTTTTGCAAAGTTCAAGAATATCATTATATATGATTAATCTAACATCATAAAATGCAAATAAATTGCTAAAACAGGACCTACCCTTTACAAATCCATGCTGACCATTATAGAAAATGCTATGTCTATCAACCCAATCCTGTATTCTATTCTTAACCAATCTCTCCAACACCTTGACGACAATTGCAGCTATGATACAGATTAGTCTATAATTGGAGACTTCTGTCCTAGAACCATGCTTATGGAGTAGTACTATTTTGCTTTATTTCCATTCCTTTGGGACCCTACCCACTGCACAACTTTCATTAAATAACCAGGTCTAAAGAATAGCCAACTGTGGTGCACATTCCTTAAGAATACTTGGTGATATTTCATCCATTCCCACAGCCTTATTAACATCTAACTCAACCAATATCTGATACACCTCTGATTCTTTCACTTCCAATTCTCCTCGTTCATTAATTATACTATATCCTTTGCACTGTTATTCTGCTGCTATTACTATTCATCAGTGTCAGCCTGCCATAATTATTTCTCTTGCTTACCATATAGCAGAAAAATTTCCTTGAGTTAACCTTGGCCTGACCAGCCAATCTCTTCTTATACTGCACCTTTTCTTTCTTTACTATGCTTGTCACCTTTCTAGCCTGCACTTTATACTCTTCATGGATCCAATCACCACCAACTGTCTTGTACCTCCTCCATAGCATTTTCTTTTTCAGTACAGCTTGCTTGATTTCACTGTTCAACCATTTCACTCCTACTCTATTTACTCAATTAACCCATAGTATGCAATCATACATTGCTTTTGTCAGGTACTGCCTTGAGTTTCCATGCATTGTCAACATCTTTTCCGCTCAGCTCATCTATCCGTAGCTCAGTCGGTATAGATGAAGGTCAGAAAGACCTGGGTTCAATTCCCGTCTATGATGTGAGGAACCTTTATCTGGCCTCTTTTGACTAAAGGTGGGTTAGCTAGTTTCATACGGAGGTAGAGGGTTTTTCAAGTGGAAACTCTGGTTTTTCGTCCCTCAGAACAGGCAAACCAGCCCCTTGAACACACACAGATTACAGTCATAAATATTTATGACAATATGTGGAAGAGATAGGGTCCTCACCACATGTCGTTACCCATGTAGTTAACCATGAGTCACACCATGGTAGTCAACCTCCTAGATAAGAGATTGCACTTGAATGGAAATGAGAATCTACCCAATGTACTGATGCTGACTAATTACAGAGCTTCCTATAATCACCTGCTTTATACTTCCACACATATCCATTTTTGGCAGTAACTTTTCTTGTTTCATCACTTCCCAAACAAACACTTCATAATCGCTCCCACCAACTGGCATCAGTGTCAACACCTCATTAACAACTACATCTTGTGAGTTATCAAATTCAAAACATTAAAGCCTTTAGTTGCTTCAGTCACATGCAGCTTAAGATACTTATCTCTCAGAATTTCCACAAACTCACTCTCTTTGTTCCCATACACTATCTCCTCCTTCCATTCAATATTCATGTAATTAAAGTCTTCCATCAGGATCACCTTCTTTTTACATGCCCAACTAATTTGCCTAAACATTGCATAATCGGTATTCTCTGCATTACCTGACCTATAACAGCATCCTTTTTATTATTATTGTTCCGGGAAACTCCAAGGAGTCGACAGACTCATCCTATCAGATATACTAACTCGTTTATTTCAACTTCACACCACACATGTGCATGTGCAATCAATTTGCACACTTTGCAGACACGATTCCTCTACAATCATTAAAAGCACTCCCCCTCCTCTTTTCACATTTTTATCCTTCTATTTGTATTCCCAACATTACATCTTCCTCAGACAACTAAGTTTCATTTATTCCAATTATCTTTGCGCATACTGACTCAATCAATGCAACAAACTCAGCTCTCTTGTTTCGAATACTCCTTACATTTGGGTACAAACATAACAATCCATGGGTGCTTTAATGCTGTTGTAAAACTACTGGGAAATACATTTTAGAATTCATATAATTGTGCAGTAGAAAAGAAAGTAGGATTGAATATGGACAAATATCAAGGTGGATACTTGTCTGCAGACTTGAGTCTTAACTGATTGGTTGATTTAAGATATGTTTGGAATGGGGGAAGGAGGAACTTGCTACACTGCATTGTTAATGTTAATTTCTTATTCCCTCTACATGCACTGTTCTTGTAAGTGCTTTGTATCTGCAGAAACACCTAATATATTATAATACCAGTATTAATATATTATTATAATGGTATCCTATCTCCAGTAGAATGTAATTAATTTTTCATTTGGTGCAAACTGTTGTATACAGTTGCTCACAAAGCAACTCTTTCTTCTATATAAAAGTGAACTATAATTCGAACTATAATAATCTTTATCATATATAGCATGTATAATATACACACCCATGATATATTATATTATGTATGTATATTATATTAAAAAAATAATTAAAAAAATATATATATTAAAAATTTAAACGACTTTTTTTGTATCATTCAAATACTAGGAATTAATTACTTTCCTTCTTACTTATTAATGAGCAGTTAAAAGTATGCTTCCCTTACATCAAGAACAAAGTAGAATGTTTGTTCTTGATGTAAGGGAAGCAAGAACAAGAACAAAGTAGATTGTTTCTGCATAACTGGAAGCATTGATCATAGCCATGGGCTGAAATTTTCAAAGCTAAGGACAGCAACACAAATTTTGGGAAGAAGTGCTGTGCCCATACAGAAGTGCAAAGGGCAGTTTCTTCCAAACTAAACATACTCTTGGGTTAGTGAACTTAATTTGGAAAAATGAATGTACAATTAAATTAAATGAAAATCTAATGAAGTTTTTTTTTTTTTTTCATTTTTAAAAGGCAGTGCATAACAGAGGTTACATGAGGATCAAGGATATTGAATTTAATCATCTCATCAGATGATGTTATTATAAATGAAGTTTCAAGTCTTCCACCAGTTGGTGAGAGTGACCATGAGGTGATTAATTGCAGGGCGACCAGTCATTTGAGGACTTCTGTTACAAAAGGGATGTATGTAGAATTATAAGGCTGGTAATTATGAAAAGCTCAGGAAACAGCTCGCTCAGCAATAAAGTTTAAAGATAAACTGGATGGAAAGGATATCTATGCTGCTTGGGCCCTTCTCAAGAACTAATTGGTGGAGACAATATCAGAATGTATTCCAAAGATCAATAGGGTAAATACAGCAGGTGTGAAATAGATGAATCAAGAGATAAGGTATGCAATCTAGAAGAAGGTATTATGGAAGAAGCACAAGATGAGTGGTTATAACAACCAGTTGCATGAGAAGTACAAAGTGCAGGTAAGGAAGATGACTCACTTGATATGGGTAGCAGAAGTGCAGTGTGAGCAGAAGTTTGCTAAGTGGCTAAAAAAAACCTAGCAAATTTTTTCAATATGTGGCTAGTAGAAGAAAGAATGATTACAAAAGGGTTCAGGCATTTAATGAACAATTTATAAATTCTTGTGATTGTGACATCATGCAGAACTTGAATGCAGTGTGAAAGGAGAAGGAGGGATGAGTAACTGTTAGTAAATGAGCAGAAAGTGTATGAGGAATTAAACTTGATGCTATTTCACCACATTTTGGAAGAATGTTTCAGAGAGTTAGATCTTTTACATATCATTTTAACATTAGTCTTGAATTGGGCCAAGTTCCAAAGGAGTGGAAAGAGGATAAAATTGTTGATTCATTAGGGAAGTGATAAGACTAGAGCTTTGAATTATGGGCCAGTCTGTGTGTCTGGAGTTGAAGTTAAGGTGGTAGAGAGGTTAGTTAGGACAAGATTCAGAACTGGGTGACAACAGAAAAATACTCTTTGGTGGCCAGCATGAATTTGTTAAAGGAAGATCATGTTTATAGCAATTGTTTACTCTTTAAAATAAAGTGACAAATGCATTGGATAAGTGTTGCATACACAGTGGTATATTTAGATTTTGCAGAGGCCTTTGATAAATTGCCACATGCAAGCTTGTAATTAAATTGGAATGGATGGAACTGAATATTGGATTAATTTTCTGGATTGGAGATTGGCTGCCTGAAAGGTATTATCAGCTAGTCGTCTATGGAGGAGTGATATCCCAGAAGAGGAAAGTTACTAGTGGTGTACCCCAAAGGTCTGTTTGGGTCCATTTCCATTATTGTTTAATTTATATGTAAATGGTATTGGGAGAGGTATAAATAGTGATATGCAGTTGTTTACAGATGACACAAAGTGGGGGAGCTATCAGGAGTAGGAATACACTGGCTGAATGGGTAAATGTATGGGATGTCAATTCAATGTTGTGAAGTGTAAGGTTTTGTAATATAGGAAGCAGAGACGGAATGTAGAGTACACAATCAGTGGAAATATCTTGGAAGAGGTAGAGGATAAGAGATATAGGAGTGATTGTGAACATGGACGTAAAATTTCGGGAACATGTTGCTAAAATTGTGAGAACAGCATAGTGGATAATGGGAACGATGTAGAGAGCACTGACTTGTAGAAGTAAGGATGTTATGGTTCCTTGTATAAGGCTTTGATCAGGACACATATGGATTACTGTGCACAGATTTGATCGCCTAGTTTTCAAAAAGAGGAAGATGTATTGACAAATGTCTGGAGATGATTGACTAAGGTGGTTTCTTGTCTCTGGAATGTAGAGTATAAAGACAGATTGAGAAAATGCATTTTTCAGAAATTGGTGGATAGGAGGAGAGGGGATATGATCAAGATGTATAGGCTGTTAAAAGGTAATTACCAGATTAATGTTGGGGAAGTTTTGCAGAGAATGAGTGTAGATAGGGAGAGAATAAGAGGTCATCCCTGGAAGCTGTATAAGGAGAGTGTGAGCAATGGAGTGAAGAGAAATTTTTTGCATGGAGAGGGGCGAGCGATTGGAATACATTGCCTGAGAGCATGGTGAGCGAAGAGACAGTGAACATATTTAAGAAGTGGTACGATAAACCGTGTTTGTAACAGTGCGACCTCTTGCAATGAGTCTTTTGACTCCATGGAGGTTTTAAAATAATAATAATAAAAGAAGCACTTATGCAAGACTCACACATTGATTTTACCAGCTGGTGAGTAACTGCAGACTGAACAAAATATTTAAAAAAAAAAATGATAAACAATAATTCTAAACAAGGCTTCTGAAACTTGGAAAACGTACACAGGTGCCTCATCATGAAATCAATTTTTGGAACTCCTATTAATCTTATCAGGATAAATGGTTTAAACAAAAATGGGCATTCCTGGATGATTATATATATTTATTTTTTTTGCATGGCAGTTAGAACGCTGATTAAATTTTTGAGCCCTGTACTTCTCTATATTTAAAGCAGACGAAAATTTAAATGAAAATAATTATCTTAATTGCATTTCAACTTCAGTGGTACACTTCACGTTCATGTTATGCATGACTGAAAAATATGTTATGGCCAGCAGCAAGCTGAAAGTGGAAGACGAGACATGAAATATCTATCAATGAATTTTTTTCCAAGCCATATACAGGGAGAATTTCTTTCAAAGCTACAAATCGTTTATACAGATAGAAATATTATTCACTAACCAACCTAGATCTGGATTTCCCAAAATGTTACTATTGGGATTGTTTCAGTATGTATAATATAAGCATGTACATACGAGAAAGATATTTAATTAGCCAAATATTTTGGTCTAAAAATTTCCGACCATCTTCAGCAGTGACAATACAAGAACAGTTTTAAAATACAAGGTGGAATACTAACAATAGATTTAATAACATTTTCAGACCGAAATATTTGGCTCATTAAATATCTTTCTTGTGTGTACGTGCTTATATTATACAATCTTTATGTCACAAGTATCCTTAAAATATCATTGTTCCACTATACTATCTAGTATGCAGAATAATTCTTTTTAATAAAGATGTAGCATCAAAAGGAAGAAATATTGGATCTTTCTATTATGTCTGCAAGATGAAATCCAGAAACAGAAGTAAAGTGGTGCCTTGATAAGGAGTCAAAACATGGTTTGGATACTTAGGGTCTCTAATAATCAAAGTATTGGTAAAGATCTAATGCTAATATCCCAGAGGGTATTAGAATTAGATTTTTTGCTTGGATGGTAGTGAATTAGTGGAATGATTGCCAGAGTGCTTCATCAATGAATGAGTTTAAGGAGAGATTTGATACATTGTGTGAATAATGGATCTCCCACAATGAGTCTTAATATCATCATCATCAAATTCCTGCAAGGGGTGTACAGGATATGATAGTACTACATGAAAATATTATATCATTACTAACTTCCTATCTACAATTTTCCTCCAAGAGTTTTAATATTATAATTTATAATAATAATTTATAATAATAATAATAATATTTTATAATAATTTTATAATGATATTTATAATAATTATTATTAATAGTGACAACCACACTCTTACACAATTTCCATGGGCGACCCCTCATTCTCTACCTTTGTGCCATGTACTTTAAAAGTCTTCTGTGGTAATCCTATAAAATCCCTCTAATAGATTATGTGTTTCTATAATGTCTGCTCTTTTCTGCCTATCAGCTAGTTTTTGAAGCCACAGATCTTCCATCTATTCTTATAGGGAGCATTTCTAGACATGCCACAATCTTAGTCACTTGCTTCTGGATCCTTTCCACAACTGCTTTCTCGTGGAATTGGGGTATCCAGATCTGTGCATAGTAATAAAGGGGAACTATAACTTCTCTATCTCTTATTGTTAGTAAATTCCACAACCACTTAATCTGTTTTGGCCACTTTTGTAATATGCCTTCTAAACTTCATTCCTGACCTCTTTAGTTTCCTGTAATTTAGTTCCATCAATATAGTACATAGCTTGTGATCCCTCCTTCCCAAAGTGTAGCATCTTACACTTGGCCACATTAAACTGACAGCCATTTATCTCTGCCAATACTGCAGATGAGATGTAAGTCATCCTGAAGGATGACTACATTACCTTCATTTACTATCACTTCCCAGTTTTGCATCATCAGCAAACAACTGAATATTTCTCATCACCTTATTTTCTATATCACCAGTGTGTAAATTAAACAACAGAGGACCAAGTATGGACCCTGTGGTACACCACTAGTCACCTGCCTTCTGCTGGATTCATCTACTCAAATCAGTAGGTATCAGAGAGATGTGTATGGTGGAGCAGTTTCAAGGAGGCAGAGGGTTACAAGTGGGGCCCCACAGGGCTCAGTACTAGGACCTATATTGTTTAACCTTTATATCAATGACATTGCAAGGGGATATTCAGTTGTTTACGGATGATGCGAAGCTGGAAAGGATTATTAGTAATAGTGCAGATGTGGTAGCCCTGCAAGAGGATTTGAATAAGCTAGATAGATGGGCAAATGAATGGGGGTATCAGTTTAATGCAGCAAAATGTAAGGTAATGTAAGGTCTTGAGGTTTGGGAAACATCAATGGGATGCTGCATACTCTATGGGAGGAGTTATATTGGAGGAAGTAGAGGAAACAAGAGATTTGGCGTTGATGATTGATAGAAACCTGAAATTTAGGGGACATATTGCAAAGGTGGTGAGGATAGCACAGAGGATTGCTGCAATTATGAGAAGGACACTGACCTGCAGAGATAAAAGGGTTATCATTCCGTTGTATAAATCTCTGATCACACTTAGACTATTGTTCTCAAATTTGGTCCCCAGGATTTGAAGGGGATAAATTAACTGTGGAAAGAGTACAGAGATGGATGACAAAGATGGTTTCAGGACTGTACAATTTTGGTTATGAAGATCGGCTGAGAGAATGTGAACTGCAGAGTTTGGTGGATAGAAGAAGGAGAGGTGATATGATTGAGACTTTTAAACTGTTGAGAGGTGGTTACAGGGTTGATACTGGGGAGTTCTTTCGCTTGGTTGAACAGCAGGAAGGAGTGATGACAAGAGGCCATCGCTGGAAGTTATGAAAGGAAACTGTGAGCAAGAGGGTGAGGAGTGGTTTCTTTGCATGGAGGGTGGTTGAACCATGGAATGCATTGCCTGATGGAGTGGTGAGAGCGAGAACGGTCAATGAGTTTAAGGAGTGGTATGATAGACCTTGTGTTTCTTAGGGGGACCTCCCCCTCGATGAGTCTTGACAGACTTTATGTTCTTAGGAAGGACTCATCCCACGATGAGTCTTTTGACTCCATGGAGGCCTGAATAATAATAATAATAATAATAATAATAAATCAGTTCTTTGCTATCACTTCACGGTCACTGGCCATGTCTAAACCAAATTAAGAGTTGATGTAAAGATGGGAAGAATGAGAGGCCATCCCTGGAAGTGGTATAAAAATGTGGTGAAGAAGGGTGTGAGGAGTAGATTTTTTATGTGGTGAGTTGTTAGTGAGGGGAATGCATTGCCTGAGTGCAGACATATTGGAAGAGTTTGCAAAACAGCTCAGAGGATTACTTGGATGCTGAAGAACACACTGACAAAGATAGGGAGGTTATTATTTCTCTTTATAAAGCTATGATTCGGTCACAGATTTGGTCACCTGCGTTTCTTGGGGATTGGGAGGTGAGTAACCAAGCTGGTGACAGGTTTATGGAATGTTCCCTGTGAGGATATGTCTGGATTGCAGAGGAGAGGGAATATGATAGAAACTTATAAGTTACTAAAGGGATTCTATAAGATTGACACAGAAAAGAAAATTTTCAGTACATGGAGAGTATGGGGAAAACAAAAATCGAGTTGTTAAATAGGCAGAAGTCCTTGAATAATATTCTGTTTTAATTTTCATCTCCTTGTCCTTTTTCCATCACTATCAAGTAAGGTTATATCTCTTTTGCTGCTTTTGTCTAACTCTTTCTGTATAAGATCATAAAAAGCTTCTTTTTCTTCCACTATTTGTAGGGGAGTACTTTATTACAGTAACAGTTTTGTATCTGGTTTTGAACCTTGCTTTTTTTATTTTTTCTAATACTGGGTTCCATTCCAGCAGTGCCTTTCTTGCCTCCACCATCAAAGCAACACACCTGCAGTGTTCTTCATCCTTGAGGTTTCCAGAATAAATTATTTCTTTGTTTGATGTTAGTTTCATCTCACCAGTTCCATTCCATGTGGTTTCACGTAATCCTCAGATTTGTATTTTGTATCTGTCAATTTCCTCCACTATTTGATGTGCTATCATATATCGTCTTGATGTCCCAATATTCAATTTTGGTTGTAGACTTGGAATGCAAAATCTTTTCTATGAGCCTTTCACCTGCTTTGCCAACCTGCATCATTTCCTCTGGTGATTCTTCAGCAGAACTAGTTCAATTTCTTTCCATACTTGAAGTTTCTGTAGCAGAAGATGCCTAATGTGCTGTGGTTGCTGGCCACAAGTACAACCCAGATGAGAAAGGAGGTGTGTCCTTTCTCATCTGGGCTTGGGAGCAGCAGTGGCATAGCTCCTGGGATATCCCACTTTTTTAAAAACCAGTCAGCTTTGCTGTTTTCAAAATTGTGACTTCAGCCAGCTGAGCACCCACAATAAGCCCTTTATCACACCTCAAAAGATCCTTAGTTTTTCCCATTATGATCAACCAAGAGCATTCTTAAATAGTTCTCTGCCTAGAACATGTGAACAAATATTTTGCACATATGCTGCTTAAGTGACGTTTACATATATCTGAATAACGGGTTTCCAATTCAGTGTCTGGTATGTGCGGATTTTCCTAAATGTGCATATATGAAGTGCTTCTAAAGAAATATAATAACCGCCACTTGTCAGTGTTCTTTAACATTCAGGCAATCCAATAAGGTTTTTGAATATGTCCTCTAAAAGTTGATAATGGATAAACCTTTTATCTGCTACCACCTTTTTTTTCTTTTTCATTAGTTTGCTGAAGCACTAAGGTCCTTTTCTATAAGTACAACTTTTTCCATTTTAGCTAAGTCTTTTTGGATGTTATCCTTTCAGTCACTTTCCATTAAGCATCATTTTAATGCATGTTTAGCCATCTCAATCTACAAGCTTTAATATCATCAGATAGAAGTGGGAATCTATACAGTTCGTATAGTTCTTGACTGTATGTCTTCTTTTTTTCCATTCACCTGTTGTGTTATTTCTTACAGGACCAAAAACCTTGAAAGCTTTTAAATTTGGTCATTTATGCTCCATGCATTAAACAATAGGAATAATTATTGTCTTGTGTGTATATTCTGTCTTAAGTTGGACAGAAATTTGGAAGGTAGTACATAATGCCACCAATAGATGTTATGCATTATTATTATTATTTATATATGTACTCCATGGAGTCCAAGGACTAACTGCAAGAGACCCATTATCCATTAACACCATACCTATGATATATCTCCTTATACCTATTCACAATTAGGGCACTCACAACCACCTCTGATAATCCATACCATTCAATCGCAACTCTCCAAGTAAACCTAGTCTGTACATCCCTACTAAAGACACTCTTAGACAACTTCAAAATGTGATCCCTTGTTTTCCACATATTCCCCATGTACTGAAAATTTTCTTCTGTGTCAATCTTATAGAATCCCTTTAGTAACTTGCAAGTTTCTATTATATCCCCTCTCCTCTGCTTGTCAGCTAAACACTGCAATCCAGACATATCCTCATAGGGAACATTCCACAAACCTGTCACCAACTTGGTCACTTGTCTGTGTATCCTCTCCACCACTTCCCAATCCCCAAGAAATGCAGGTGATCAAATCTGTGACTGAATCATAGCTTTATAAATAAAGATAATAACCATTCTGTCTTTGTCAGAGTATTCTTCAGCATCCAGGAGTCCTGGATCTCACCTGATGGAAAGAGTTGGAAGTTTTTTCACTTGGTTACAGTATAAATTAAAGATACCAAGAAATTATATTTTTGGTTTAATCCTTTATCCAAGTGTAAGCAAACAAAGTTTGCACCTGAAGTAATTTCAGGACTGGGCAACTTGTATCCAGAAGCTAATGACTTCACATTGCTTAGTATCCCATAATGCAAAACACATATCCTTACGGACATGTATAATGCTATGCATTATGGGAAGGGTAACTACCTTGACTGGTTTCAACCTTTATGAGTACTTTAATAATAAGATGTGACACCTTTTGTCTACTCATATATTTAAATATGACTTCTGCATTACTTCAACCTTGGTATCTCTTCTGGGTCTGGCTCCCACTGATGAGACCTCAATAAAGGTTGAAACCGATCGGTGTAGTGACCCTTCCCATAATGCATAACATTATACATTAGCTTCTATATACAAGTTTCCCAGTCCTGAAATTACTTCAGTTGCAAACTTTGTTTGCTTATACTTGAATAAAGGATTAAACCAAAAATATAATTTATTGGTATCTTTAATTTATGGAAAGAGTAAAAACCAAATAGATCACATAACATAACCATAAATATAATATGGAGATCCTTCTTTCAAGATTATTATTATTCCTGATACCTCCAAGGAGTCCGAAGACTCATCGCGGGAGGACACCTACAACTGTCTCTACACCTAACCTCTACTACGAATCATCTCCATCAATGCCATCTACCGCCCACCTCCAACACCACCACAACTAGCAATTTTTGTCTGTAAATTGCTTGTGTTCTGAAGGGCCGATTTGTATGTATGCGGGATGAAAAACCCGAGTTTCCGGGAGAAAAAACCCTGCTACCTCCGTATGAGATCGGCTAACTCACCTTCGATTGAAATCGACCAGATAAAGATTCCTCCCGTCGCGACGAGAATCGAACTTAGGCCTGTTCCAATCGAAGGGCGCAATGTACCGTCATTCTTCCAATTGCGCTACAGAGGCTCAAGATGTGAGAGCATGGAGTAGGTGCATGCACCGACTATATACTGGTGGCGGCAAAGATATTTAAATCAAAGAGCAAAAGAAACCAGTTCAATACAAATAAATTGAAAAATAAGGATATTACAGAAAACTTTGCTTGCACAATCAAAAGCAAATATGAAACAGTAACACAAAACAAAACATAATAATGCTTTTAAGTGAAGAAAGAAAAGAAATTAAGAAAATTTCTCCAAAATCAAAATAAACAGGAAAATTAGATAAATAAAATGTACAAAGAGGAAAATATTCAAGTAACGTAAAGTGTAAGGGATGATAAAAGAAAATTCATTGAAGAAATCTAAAGGGAGACTTAACAAGCTGCAAGGAAGAAAGATAACAGGAAAATATTATTATTATTAACATCTGGCCTTCATGGAGTCAGACTAATTGTGGGACATGCACACTAATGCTCATCCAACTGTGCCTTAAACTGATTCAATGTGTCTACATTCACAACATACTCAGGCAGTGCATTCTTCTCACCAACCACTCTCCATGCAAAGAACCTACTCCTCACTCCTCTGCTCACACCCTCCTTATACAGTTTCCAGTGATGGCATCTTGTTCTATGAAAAATCTCTTTCATGTCAACCTGATAACAACCGCTGACTACCTTATATGTTTCAATCATCCCCCCTCCCTCCTCCTTTTCCTCCTGTTCATGAGGCTTAGCAACTTACACTCCCTCAATCTGTCCTTGTACTTCACATTCCAAAGACCAGTGACAACCTTTGTGAATCTTCTCTGGACCCTTTGTAACATATCTTTGTCATGATGAAAACCCAGTGACTAAATCTGTGCACAATAATTCATATGAGGCTTGATCAAGGCCTTATACAATGGCATCATAACCTCTCTGTTTCTACATGTCCGAGCCCTTCACATTATTGCAATTATCCGATAAGACATTTTCAACTTGTGCGATGAGACCCCTGAATTTCAGGTCCTTGTTCACCATCACTGCTAGACCTCTCATCTGCTCTACTTTAAAGTTTCCCCACCAAGCATATACTTAGGATCCCACTGTTGCTTACTAAATCTCAAAACCTTACACTTTGCAACATTGATTCCATTTACTTGACCATTCATGCAATATACTCAAGTAATCCCATAAGACTATAACATATGATTATCTCTGCATTGCTCTCCCCAATATTGCATCATCTGCAAACAGCTGCATATCACTAGTTAAACCCATCCCAATATCATTAACATATAAATTGAACAATGGTCCCAAAACTGATCCCTGCGGTACACCACCAGTGACTTCCTCTTTTGGGATACTGCATCCCCATATACAACTTGCTGATACCTATCTGACAGCTAGTCAACTGTCCAAGGTATTTGTCACCTTGTTATAGTATCATAAGTTAGTAAAACATGATCTTCCTTATAATAAACCCATGCTGATAACCACAGGAATACTGTAGTTAAAACCCATTTCTGTATCCTACTTCTCAGCAACCTCTCCAGTATCTTCACAACTCTAGATGTACAGATTGGCCTATAACTGAAGCACAGTCTTATCACCACCTTTATGCAGTGGAACAATTTTACTCTCCTTCCACTTCCTTGGAACCTATGCTGTTGTAAGACTTTCAGTAAACAGGCATGCCAATGATACTGCTATTTCCCCGGAACATTCCCTTAAGATGCGTAGTGATATGTCATCAAATCCTATTGCCTTATTGACATGAAGGTTATTTATTTCCTCAAACACTTCCTGCTGACTCACAATTAAGCCATCTTCTACACTTAATTTCCTCATGATTCCATGCTAATCAGGATGAAACAACCTTATAAACTGATCACTGAATACCTCCACAATGTCTTCTGCAATAGTTGTCCTGCTATTTTCATTCATTACCATGTTTACTCTTCCTTCTACTTGCCACATATCTAAAAAAACTCTTGAGCATTTTTCTTCACCTGATTTGCCTATTTCTACTCATATTACACTTTTATTGTCCTTGCTAAGTCACTCTCCTGGCTTGTTCTTTATACTCTTCATGTAACTGACTTACCGTTATACATCTTGTTCTGTCTCCAAAGTACCTTCTTCTTCCAGATTTCATACTTAAGCTACTCATTCATCCATTTTACCCCTTCCTTATTCAGCCTTTTGGCCTTTGAAATACATTCACACACACTGATGTTGTTATGTATTTCTTTATCAGTTCCCATGCAGCATTTATTTCCTTACTGCTTAACCCTCATTCCATGCTATAGTGCCATGCTGTCTCCTAAGCTAGTCATAATCACCAGCCATATAATCCCACAAACATCCTTTCCTCACAAAAGTCTGCATATGGCCAACCACAACCCAAGTGATCACTCACACCAATTGGTTTGAAAGTGTAAAACCCCACTCACAATTATATCCTCTGATGAAATAATCAGATCTCTGCTCATGACATGGACTGGTTATTACTAACACAATGTTCCAATATAAAAATTTGCACAAATTCACATGGAGAGAAGAGGCAAGGAATAAGAAAAGTTTCATTGACTATGCTATTGTTGATAGTGAGGTTTTCTTCCTGGTGCAGGACACCAAAGTGTACAGAGGAATTGAAATTGGAAGTAATCATCATTTAGTCTTGAACACGATAAAATGGAATTTCATACTGAAAAGAACATATAAGAAAGTTTTAAAGCGTATAAAAGTTGAGCAGCTCTCAGATGTGAACTGTAGACTAAAACACACAAACATTATTCAAGGAAAAATGAAAGAGTTTGAGAACAGGAACCAAACCTTGGAGATTCAGTGGCAAGCCCTGAAACAAACACTGATTGATTCAGCCAGAGAGGCATGTGGTAAGTTTGTCTGCAAGGATAGAAAATTCAGAATTACATGGTGGACACAGGAAGGTAAGGAGACAGTGAAGGAAAAGAAGAAAGCATATCAAAAGTTTCTGGCAAATAAGTTGGCTTGTGTTCTTAGAGAAAACAGAGACAAATGTAAGAAAGCTAAACACTGTGTAAAACTAGCTAAACAAAAGTCATGGGAAGACTTTAGTAAGAACAGAGAAAATAAATATCAGGAAGATGTTGACAAAGCTCAGAAATAGAGGAAAGAGTGCTGTAAAAGGAATTAGAGATGATAAAGGTGACTTGAAAACTGGAGAAAAAGATATCCTTTAAGTATGGAGTAATTACTTAGAAAAATTGCTAAATGAAATAAGCTGTGATAGCACAGTGATAAAAAAACACTCAACAGGCATGCAGTCAGGAATACATATCCATACTTGAAGTAGAAAAAGCCTGAAATGTGGAAAGGCAGCAGGAGTAGATGATATTTAAATAGAAATGCTCAAGTATGGAAGTATAAAAGTTTTACAGTGGCTGCACTGCATAGTTCAGAAGGCCTGGACAGAGAGAGAAATTCGAGATGATTTAAGTAGAGCTCTCATAGTACCTATATATAAAAAGGGAAATAAAACAATGTGAGAATTACAGAAGTATTTCTCTGCTGAGTGTTCATGGTAAGATTTACGCAAGTATACTTGAGAAACGTTTGAAAAGTATTGTGGAAGAGAAGCTTGGTGAAGAACAACCTGGATTCAGTCCCAGAATCAGATTTTCATTTTACGATAAATAGTTCAGAAATCATGGGAATATAACAAAGATCTGTATTTAAGTTTTGTAAATCTGAAAAATATATATATGACAAAGTGCAACGAGAAAAGCTATTCAAAATGCTACAGTTATATAGTGTCAATGGGGCATTATATCAAGCAATACTTAGAAGGAAGTACAGAATATAGTTTAATGTTAAATCTGGTGTCAGACAAGAAGGTACATTATCCCCCTCTGTTATTCATTATCTATATGGATCACATTATGGAGGGAAGTGATATTAAACCTGATATCAAAATTGGAGATGTTAGCTTCTTGTGTTATGTGGATGATGTTTTACTTCTAAATAAATCCACTACAAGTCTGCAAGATTCCCTGACTAAATTGAATAACTGTTGTAATAGATATGGTATGAAGGTCAGCAATAACAAGACAAAGACATCGAAAATAGGCAGAAGCATTGAAAATATCAACTAGATTGTGAATGAAGAACCTATAGAACAAGTAAAACATTTCAGCTTCTTAGGCACAATTTTTAGTGAAGATGGGTAAATTAAATATGGAAATAGACAACAATCAGCAAAGCTAGTATGGTAGGAAGTCAAATGAATAAATTTATATGGAATAAGAGAGAAATTAGTCAAAACACTAAATTAGCTATATAAAAGACAGTGTTCAAACCAATTTTAACTTATGGATTTGAGAGCTGGGTCAGAAGTAAAACACTTGACTAAAGATTAGAGACTGTAGATATGAAATGAGAACGATTAGGAGTGTGAACAGATGGCATTAGTAAGCAATATCATATTAAAACAAGGATGTTAGGAAAGAACTTGACATTGCCAACATTCAGGAATGCTTTAGTGGAGTTAATGTTAGGTGATATGGTCACTTAAAGAGAATGAGAGTGGAAAGATAAGCAAAACAAGTTTTCTCTGCCAGATTGGCAGGAAAAAGACCCTGAGGAAGACCAAGATATAGGTGGATTGATACAGTAAAAAGTGCCTCAGAAGATAGAAATATAAGATCTGATAATGTCAGAGTCTTGATAGGTAACAGACTGATTTGGAGGAAAATTGTAGACAGGAAGTTAGTAATGATGTAAATTTTTCATGTAGCACTATCCTGTACACCCCTTGAGGGTACATGTCAGGAATTTGATGTTGATGATGAAATTTGAAGAAGAGGACAAGGAAGAAAATCTTGGCTGAAAGACATAGACAGTGGACTGGCATGAGCTCTGAGAGACTGTTCAGAGTGGCTGAGGATTGTTCAAGATTTGCAGAGGTGATTGCTGACCTCCGACAGGAGATGGCACTCAAGAAGTTAACTGATACTGCACTTTTGCTATCATAATCAACTGAGCCACCCACCCACCATGCCTGTTCTTTGTAATTCTCACGGAATTGATTATTACCACTTGTCTTATGTTGTCTCCATAATGCCTTTTTTCCTGTATATTGCATGATTAATCTCTTCATTTATCCATTTCACATCTACCTTATTTATCCTTATGACCATTGGAATAAATTTAGATTTCTACTAGATAGTTTGTGATATCACCCAAGCAGCAGTCAACTCCTCTTTCCATGCTACAGCTGCAAGCTGTCTCCTGTGCTTCTCATAATTAACACCATTGTAGTTCCACACATATCCTTTTCTCACAGAAGTCCTCACGTGGCTCTCAACCACCCAGGTAATCACTTCATGGTTATTCAGTTGGTATGAGATTTGACACATCATTTATGACATACTCTGATGATAGGATCAAATCTAAGATCCTCAAATCCTTGCATGCCCTCTGTCACATACTGTCTGAGATAGTTGTCCCTCAAAAATTCAACAAACTAATTTTTTTTATTTCCATTTGCTATCTCATAATCCCAATCTATTTTGCCATAATTAAAATCACTCTTTGTCTATTTGCTTATACATTTCACAGTCATCACTTGCCACGTTATCGGGTATATAGCAACATCAGACGAAGTATTTCATCCTGTTCCCCTCTATCTTACACCACACTGCCTCAAAACCACTTCCACTATTTTCCCCCTTGCACGTACATAACTGTTTTAGTGTTAGTTTGGCATGGTTCAGATGTGGAAAGCAGGCAAGAGAGGTAGTTTACATAAATAGAAAATTATAGACCAGTTAGTAGCTCAGGAGTGGGAGTTAAGGTATTGTTAAAGTTGGTTAAAAGTAGAATTCAGGAATGGTTGGATAGGAGTATAGTTCTCTATGATCAGAAGCACAGCTTTGTGAAAGGTATGTACTATCTTAGTAATGTACTCATATATATATATATATATATATATATATATATATATATATATATATATATGAGTGTTTTAGGGTCTAGCTACTCACTGAGGAGACCTCAAAAAAGGTTGAAACCGGTCTGGGTAGTGACCCCACCCATAATGCATTGCAGTATACATCTTCTAGTGAGATGTGCTTTACATTATGGGAAAATACTAAGAATAGTGATCAAAGCTTTACCCACCTTTACAATGAGTTGCCCTGGTGTTGTACCATCTTTAGACTTGAACTTTGTTTCAGGCGCAAACTTAATTGTTTGCATACTTGGGATTAGGTGCTAAAATAACCAAGCATATAAAATTGCTTGGTTATCCTAATATACAATATACCCAAGTTAAAAATTTATTCCCATCAATATCTCCTCCAGAGATTTTTATTAAAACTTAATACACCTTGTTGCAACTTATATAGGTAAAGTTGATAAGGCTTTGTATTACTAAAACCTTGGTATTTAGGGTCTAGCTACTCACTGAGGAGACCTCAAAAAAGGTTGAAACCGGTCTGGATAGTGACCCCACCCATAATGCATTGCAGTATACATCTTCTAGTGAGATGTGCTTTACATTATGGGAAAATACTAAGAATAGTGATCAAAGCTTTACCCACCTTTACAATGAGTTGCCCTGGTGTTGTACCATCTTTAGACTTGAACTTTGTTTCAGGCGCAAACTTAATTGTTTGCATACTTGGGATTAGGTGCTAAAATAACCAAGCATATAAAATTGCTTGGTTATCCTAATATATATATATATATATATATATATATATATATAACACATATGGATTACTGTGCTCAAGTCTGGTCACCTGGGTTTCTTTTGATGTGGAAGCGGTGGAGAGGATTCAGAGGCAAGTTACCAAGATGGTGAGTGGCCTGTGCAACATGCTCTATGAGGAATAGATTGCAGAAGTTCATTGATAGAAGAAAAAGATTGAATATGATAGAAACATTTAAGTTGCTTAAAGGATTTTATAGGATAGATTATTATTATTATTATTCAGGCCTCCATGGAGTCAAAAGACTCATTGTGGGAGGTCATTCCTAAGAAACACAAAGTTTATCAAGACTCATCGAGGGGAGGTCCCCCATAAGAAACACAAATTCTATCAAACCACTCCTTAAACTCATTGACCGTTCTCACTCTCATCACTTCATCAGGCAATGCATTCCACGGTTCAACCACTCCTCACCCTCTTGCTCACGGCTTCCTTTCGTAACTTCCAGGGATGGCCTCTTGTCATCACTCTTTCCCGCTGTTCAACCAAGCGAAAGAACTTCCCAGTGTCAACCCTGTAACCACCTCTCAACAGTTTAAAAGTCTCAATCATATCACCACTCCTTCTATCCACCAAACTCTGCAGTCCACATTCCATCAGCCAATCCTCATAACCAAAATTGTACAGTCCTGAAACCATCTTTGTCATCTGTCTCTATATCCTTTCCACAGTTAATTTATCCCCTTCAAATCCTGGGGACCAAATCTGAGAACAATAGTCTAAGTGTGATCACAGACTTATACAACGGAATGATAACCCTTTTATCTCTGCAGGTCAGTGTCCTTCTCATAATTGCAGCAATCCTCTGTGTTATCGTCACCACCTTTGCAATATGTCCCCTAAATTTCAAGTTTCTATCAATCATCAACCCCAGATCCCTTGTCTCCCCTACTTCCTCCAGTATAACTCCTCCCATAGAGTATGCAGCATCCCATCGATGTTTCCCAAACCTCAAGACCTTACATTACCTTACATTTTGCTGCATTAAACTGATACCCCCATTTATTTGCCCATCTATCTAGCTTATTCAAATCCTCTTGCAGGGCTACCACACCTGCACTATTACTAATAATCCTTCCCATCATCTGTAAACAACTGAATATCCCCTTGCAATGTCATTGATATAAAGGTTAAACAATATAGGTCCTAGTACTGAGCCCTGTGGGACCCCCACTTGTAACCCTCTGCCTCCTTGAAACTGCTCCACCATACACAACTCTCTGATACCTATCAGACAGCCAATTATGAATCTAGTTGACCATTCTGACATCCAGACCCATGTGCTGCAATTTAAATATCAGCTTATCATGTGGCACCCTGTCAAATGCCTTTGCTAAGTCCAAGAAAATTGCAGTATATGCCTTTCCCTCATCTAATGTTCTTGTAACTTTATTATAAAAGGCTAGCATATTGCTAAAACAAGTGTGCCCTTTCACAAATCCATGTTGACTCTCACAGATAACATTACCCTTATCTGCCCAATGCTGTATACAGTTCCTCACTACTTTCTCCAAGATCTTAACAACTACTGATGACACACAGACCGACCTATAATTAGATACTTCCAGTCTGTTACCACCCTTATGCAATGGCACTATCTTACCTTCCTTCCATTCCCTGGGCACCTTTGCCGAAGCCAGACTTTCATTGAAAAGCCAGGTTAAAGGCACTGTCAATTCCCTAGCACATTCAGGGAAAATGTTTCAGCATTTGGCTAGAGGGACCAAGGGGGTCATCCCTGGAAGTTTAATAAAGGTGTGGTCAGTAGGGGTGTGAGGACTAGATTTTTTGCATGGAGAGTGGTGAATGAGTGGATTGGTTGCCAGAGTCAGTTGTGGGTGCTTTTTCTGTTAATGGATTCGAGGAGAGGTATGATAGATTGGGTCTCCCTCAATGAGTCTTCAGACTCCATGAAGGTGCCCATATAATAATAATAATGGATTGACAGCTGAGTTGAATAAGGGAAAAGTCTTCACCATACTGCTGGACTAGAACAGCATGTGACACGATACTGCATGGAAACCCATTTGAGCAGGTGAAAATGAATATAAACTAGTGGCTTGGATGGGAGAGATTGCTGAGAGACACTCCAGAGAGTTCTATATGGTGTAGAGCCCAGAATTAGGGTGACTAGTGTAGTGTCTCATTGCTTTGTACTAGGGCCACTACTGTTTGATTTGTATATTAATAATGTACTCTAAGGAATAATATGAGAGGATGTAACCAGTTATTTGCTAATGATGCAAAATGGGGGAAAGCAATAATTAATAGAGGTGAAGTAGAAATCCTGGAGGATGATTTAAATAAATAGGCGGTGTGCACAAAGTATAATGGTTTTCAGTTTAACATCGCAAAGTGTTAGGTAAAGCACTTTGAAATTTTATCCTTAATGAGGATAGAAATTCATGGATAATAGTGGCAATTCAGAGGGCATATTGCAAATGTAATCAAAAAGAGCTCAAAAGAATACCTGGATATTGAAGAACACATTGACACATAGAAATAGGAATATTATTATCCCTCTTTATAAGGCTATATTACAGCCGTAGGGTTATGATGGAGAAGATCCAGAGACAGCTAACCAAAACAGTGAAATTTTGTCATATGCTTTATATGAGAATAAACTTAAAGCTATGTAGATTGCAAAGTTTAATTGACAAGCAGAAAAGAAGGGACATGATAGCAACTTATAAGATGATAAAAGGAGTCTATAAGACTAATATTATTATCAACATCTGACCTCCATGGAATCCAGTTATCATTGTGGGATACACACTATTGAACACAATCTTCATCAAACCGTGCCTTAAACAGATTCAGTCTATCTACATTCACAACACAAATAAGCAATGCATTCCACTCTACTCTCCATGCAAAGCACCTGCTCCTTGCTGCTCTACTCACACCCTCCTTATACAATTTCCAGCAGTGGACTCTTGCTCTACCCCCAATCCCATTCTATGAAAAATCTCTTCCATGTCAACCAGATAACAACCCCTGACTAGCTTATATGTCTCAATCATATCCTCCCCCCTCTTCCTCCTATTCATGAATCTTCTCTGGACACTTTCCAACATATTGTTGTCACCATAAAAACCCAGCGACCAAATCTGTGCACAATAATCCATGAGGCTTGATCAAGGCCTTATACAATGGCATCTCTGTATAAGGCACATCACATCAGTGATGTCTTCAAAACTTGCATAATGTGGCCCCTGAATTTCAAGTCCATTTCCACAACCACTCTTAGATCTCTCATCTCCTCTGTTTCCTTTAAAGTTTTCCCCGTCAAGTGTATACTTTGTATCCCATTAAAACCTTACACTTTACAACACTGAATTGACAGTTCCATTTACCTGCTCATTCACAATCTATTCAAGTCCTCCTGTAAGGCCATAACATCCCCTTGACTCTGCATCGCCCTCCCCAATTTTGCATCATCTGCAAACAGCTGCATATCTCAACCCATCCCAATATCATTAACATACAAATAGAACAACAATGGTCCTAAAATCAACCCCTATGGTACCTCTAGCGACCTTCATCTTTCGGGATAATGCACCCAGGGGCAGCTCGTGCATAGGCACTGCTGAACTGCAGCACCCCCAATTTTTCTCGATATATAAATATATTTATTAATTTATTTATATTTACTTGTAATATTTAATTTTATCATCTACAATCCTATACAATTCTCTTATTTTGTATAAAAAATAATAAAAATCCATCTTGGAGCACTTAGGAGGGCAATGGACTCTAGCAGCACTGTGTTTACCACAGTGTCATATTGCTATGCACACAAGCATATGCACGTCATAGTGAGATGCGAGCTAGTAACGTAATATGGAACTGTCCATTGCACAGTTCCACATTACGTTGTTGTTTATATGCAGTTTGCACCAGTAGCAGAGTGTTCGTAGTGCCTTACCGTGTTTACTCTGTCTCTTTAAATATTTGGACATTACAATTAAAGATATAACATTTGTTATAGTTTTTATTTTAGAACATTATTGGGGGTATGATAATGGATTTTATTTTTAAGTAATTTTGAATTATACCAAACTATATAATTTTATCGATAATAAACAATATTTTTTCATGTTTAATTCTTTTTAAATTTTTGCCATAATTTTGATATTTTATCGTATACATATTTCAAAAGTTGTATGTATGTATATTTCAAAAGTTGCAGCACCCTCACAAGCTGCCACTGAATGCACCCCACATCAACTTTCTGATACATATCTGACAGCCAGTCACTGATCCAAAATGAGAAGTCTGTTATCCAATCCCATATGTTTTAATTTATTTAACAGCTTGTCATGTGGCAGTCTATCAAAAGCTTTTGCAAAATCAAAGTACACTTCTGTACATGCATCTCCCCTGTCCAAGGTATTTGTCACCTTGTTATAGTACATAGGTTAGTGAAACATGGTCTCCCTTTAACAAACCCATGCTGATATGAAAGAAATATTTAAGTACATTATGAATAGGAATAGAAGAAAGGTGTCACCACTGGATGTTGTGCAAGAATATGGTTATTAGGTGTGAGGGCTATATTTTTTTGTTTCAAGAGTAATGAATGACTGGAATGTATTGTCAGAGGTGGTTGTGACTCACAGAGCTCCAGAAATACAACTTAAATATACTAGCAAACGCACATTTTAACAACAAATTATTACAAATAACAGGCATATTGTATATACACAGTACTACAACTGAAATAAAAGTATTGAAATGATTATAATTATTTATTGGAAATGAAAAGCATATTGTTTTCTTTGAAGTGTAATGCTGTAAAAATAACATATTTTGGAGCTTGATAGCAGATATTTATGAATATAAAAAGAAAAATGTTTATAAGTTATCAATTGTTATGTTACTGTGGGGAGTAGATGATGCAGGAGATTTGAGTTTATAATTATTGTTCATAATGTCCATGGCAAATGAATTTCTGGAGCCCTGGTTGTGAGAGCTGCAATGGTGAACAAGTTTATGTTGAGAAACAGAATGATGATGATAACTTTGAGTTTGATGTTGAAATTTCAGGAGGTAAAACATTTGGTTTTTTTTTTCCCATGCCCACATTTCCAACCTATTGAAATCATTCTGCAAATACTACATATCAGTATCCTGATTACCCTGCCTATCTTTGCTTCATCAGCAAATAGCTGTGTTTCACCTGTCAAATCCTTCCCAATATCATTCATGTAGAGATTGAATAAAACAGTGGACCAAGGAGTGGTACACTACTAGTTAGCTTAAATCTTGCAGACTGACATCCCCTGTATACCAATTTTTGATATTTGTCAGTTGGCCATCTGCTTAACCATGCTCATATTTTATAATCCACACTCATATTCTCCAATTTATGCAATAGTTTCCATACTGTATTCTGTCAAAAGCCTTAACAAAATCCAAAAGTATTATGGTGTATCCATTCCCCTTGTCTGGCTCAGTGGTAACATTATTATAGAATGTGAGCAAGTTGCTAAAACATGACCTTCCCTTAGTAAACCCATGCTATTCATTGCAAAGTAAAGATTCTCTGACAACTAATTTCTGAATGCGAGCCGTAATCAATTTTTCCAAAATCTTCCATACCACTACTGATTGGTCAATAATTGGATACATCACTCTTTGCACCACACTTGTGCAATGGGATTACCATATATTCTTTCCATTCCTGCAGTATCTTCCCTATTCTGAGACTCAAATTATATAGCCTGGTCAAAGTCTTGGCATCTTTAATTTATAGGATAACCGATTTAATTGTTTAAAACACTGCAATATATATATATATATATATATATTTCTTTGACATAAGAGGGATGAATAAAATGAAAGAGTGGCAAAGTACAGCTTGAAAGAAACTAAATGATCACGAAGCCTATCATGTTATAAAAATCACTGCAGTGTCCCAAAAGTCACTTCATATTTTGGTGAAACACTGATTTTCAAATACATTTGACAAGTTACATTTATTCTTTTTTACATAAAACATAATTTTGTAATGTGTTAGAGATGTAATAATATTTCATAGACTGATCGTACAGTCAATGTGATTAGAGCACTGGTGAATAAGTTTAAAAGAACTAGGTCTGTCCTTGATGAGGAGAGAAGTGGACACCCAAGGATAGCACATGAAAGCATTGAATCAGTTCAAGAAATGTTCGAAGAGGACCTAACATTATCAGTTAGCAAGGAATTTCAGACTAAATATCCAAGACATCAATTTACAAAATTTTGCATTTGATACTGATGAAAAAAGCCCTAAAACGTCCAATTGTTACATGACCTGCATGAAGGAGAATCCCCTAAAGTATGCTTGGGAAAACAAAATCAAAAATTTATGGAGTTTTTTGTGGCAGAAGTAACAATCAGTTATATGAAGCACATAAGGTACGGAAGTAACTGTACCTTATGTGCTTGAATCCCAACTTCTTGCGTGTGAAAGGGTAGTGTTTCTTGTCATTATGCTCAAACTGTCCAGGAATACCTCATCAGGTGCTTTTTGAATTGGGCTTGGGGTACATGGATCTTGAGCAGTATGTTCTCCTTGTCATGCACAGTTCTTTTACTCTTGCTCACCAGTGCTCTAATTGCATTGTCTGTAAGACAGTGTATGAAATCTCCTTGAACAGATTTGTCTAATTTCACGACACTTCATTCCTTTGAATGGAATGATATAACAAAAATTTGGTCTTGAACATTAATCATGAATTAAAAATTATAAACACATCTAACACATTACAAATACTTAATGTTTTATGTAAAAAAAAAAAGAATAAACATACTTTTCATAATGAAATTTAAATCAATTAAAGTATACATTACCTTTTAGGGCACCCTGTATTTTAGTTCATCTTGATTTGAGGCTAAAATTTATGCATTCCACTATGTCACTGCAGCACATGGTAAAATAAGTGATAATTGTTGGTTGAGTAACAAGCATAAGTTATAAGAGATATTGACACAGCAGTTGGCTCCTACTTACACAACTGTAATACTAATTCTTTTTACAGCATTATAGGTGTCATTTCAGATATTTTGTCTGTTATAATTTCAATTATTACATATACCCTGTAACATATTGTCTCTGAAGATGTTTGTTTGAAATTCATCAAAATATAAACCAGTTAATAAACATATTTTTATAACTTAGTTTGTTTGGCATTGTAATACTACTAAAATAAGTCCTGAATTATAAACATTTGTGCTTGAAATGTCAATAATGTCTGCCAGTCCCATGTTTCTCAAGACTTAATGACTTTAAAAATGCTTCTTCCTCTTTCTTATTAGCCTTGTTTTTATTCACTAAAATCTGACTGCATTATGTATTCACGTCATATCATATGCAACTGTGTTTTAGCATGTATTATTATAAAAAATCTTCAGAGAAATAAATTGACCAAGTAAGATAACAAAAATTGCAATGCGTTCATTGTAGTTACTGATTTCTTGAGCTATTCTGTTGTGAAAAATGCATTGGCACGTTGAACGAGTAAGGGGCTGTTGATGCTTTGGCACATGCATTGCATTAATGCAGATTGTGAACCTAATCTTACCCAGGATAATCTCAAAAAATCTTACTGTAAAAGTTGTTTGCAGCAAGAAGAAATAATTTCGTACTAGAGTTTAACTTGTATAGAGAGGTAAGATTTTTTGCTGAATGAAAAACTGGCTTGAGAAGTAATTAAGGCAATGATGATGTGTTGACCATAATCCACATCGAACAAGCAGCAGTTGTGTAAATAGTGGAACCATACTTAAACTTGCTAAGATTCTTGTTTAATACTTTATTCAGATTTACCCTGCTCTGACAAAATGATAATGTGTGTGTGTGAGAGATTATAGCATCTACAGCACAAAGCTGTTATGCATTGGAAACAGCTGAGGCCAGCAGTTTTGTTAAGAATATGCAAAAGGATTTGCTCTCATGTTTGAGAGGTGCTACGTGGTAATTTTTTTAAAGATGTATACATGTTTCCATTTTGCAAAACAAGTACTGATGCTCAAATTCTAATATATATATATATATATATATATTAGAATTTGAGCATATATATATATATATATATATATATATATTTTTTTTTTTTTTTTTTTTTTTTTCAAAATTCATTTTTACTCGGTTGGAATATTATAAAAAAGGTTTAATGACTATTACCGAGAGAAAAGATGACAAGATATATTTAACAAGATACTACTAGTTTACTAGTTTCGTTACCTGAACATCCTCAGGTATCATAATCAAAGAAGTATATAAAAAATTACAGAGACTTAAAATTGTACTAACAGAACAAGTATAAAAAACAGTAGCGTGTTTGAAAAAAATGCAAGTATGAGTTCCAAACAAATGAATACTACGCGTTGTCGCGAGTGCGCCAGTACTGAACAGAAGCAACGTGTGCGTCAGAGAGATTGTAACTCAGGCTGTTGTTGATATGAGAGGAATCTAGAGAAATTTCCCTAGATTCAACAATCTTTCTTTCGAGTTCATCGTAGCACACATGGATGTTAGCAGTTTGAGTCCAGTTTACAATGTGCTGGCGGCCTTCGTCTGAGTTAGCTGAAAAGAGAACGTGGCTAGAGAGAGCGCTAGCTCTAGTCCTGTTATAGGAGATATCTCTACGCTGTTCATCCAAACGTAGAAGGATGGATTTAGCAGTCTGTCCATAGTGTGGCTTTCTGCAATCACACAAAATCTTGTATACTCCTGGAAACTGAGTAGGAAGATGTTTCTGTTTATGTTTGCAAAGTAATGAACGAAGTTTTGGAAGCGTAGTGAAGCACGTTTTGAAGTTGAATTTCTTGAAAATCTTTGCCAGTTTTGGTGAAAGAGAGCTGATGTAAGGCAAGGAGATGAAGGCTCTTGGGGAAGAAGGATCTTCAGAAGTAGTTGAGTGCCTGGGGGAAAGAAATTTGTCAATTTTTCTTTGGAGAGAAACCATTGTTAATAAAACGTTTTTTTTAAAAAAACGGAGTTCATTTTCAATTTCTGTTTCTTCTGTAAGTAAAGATTTGGTTCGGTGAGCTGAAGTGGAAATAATACCACATTTTTGTGGAGGATAATGATGGGAGGAAGCATGAAGGTATCTGTCAGTATGAGTAGGCTTTCTAAAAATTGAGATTTTAATGCTCTCAGCACATCTGGTAAGTTTGAGGTCAGAAAAGGGAAGGCAGTCATCTGATTCCAGTTCGAGGGTGAGAGAGATTTTTTCATGGCACTTGTTTAGGTGGTCTAAAAATAAATCAAAAGAAATTCAACTTCAAAACGTGCTTCACTATGCTTCCAAAACTTTGTTCATTACTTTGCAAACATAAACAGAAACATCTTCCTACTCAGTTTCCAGGAATATACAAGATTTTGTGTGATTGCGGAAAGCCATACTATGGACAGACTGCTAAATCCATCCTTCTACGTTTGGATGAACACCGTAGAGATATCTCCTATAACAGGACTAGAGCTAGCGCTCTCTCTAGCCACGTTCTCTTTTCAGCTAACTCAGACGAAGGCCGCCAGCACATTGTAAACTGGACTCGAACTGCTAACATCCATGTGTGCTACGATGAACTCGAAAGAAAGATTGTTGAATCTAGGGAAATTTCTCTAGATTCCTCTCATATCAACAACAGCCTAAGTTACAATCTCTCTGATGCACACGTTGCTTCTGTTCAGTACTGGCGCACTCGCGACAGCGCGTAGTATTCGTTTGTTTGGAACTCATACTTGCATTTTTTTCAAACACGCTACTGCTTTTTATACTTGTTCTGTTAGTACAATTTTAAGTCTCTGTAATTTTTTATATACTTCTTTGATTATGATACCTGAGGATGTTCATGTAACGAAACTAGTAAACTAGTAGTATCTTGTTAAATATATCTTGTCATCTTTTCTCTCGGTAATAGTCATTAAACCTTTTATATATATATATATATATTATATATACACATACACAGGGTGTCCCAAAATTCATGCAAGAAGTAATTTTGATAGAAAACACAAGTTTTTAATTAAAAATTGTAATTTCTTATTGATTCATAAAGTATACAGTATAAGGTTATGCATGGAATAGCATATCGGTAAATGGCCTTCACGGCTTTACTGGCACATATGCACTCTTTTGTCGAAATTTTCCATGCCCATTTTGCATAATTGTGGCTGAATTTCGTTGATACAGCGCTCAATTTCCTCCTTCACGGCATGGATGGTCGTGGGCTTGTTGGCATAAACCTTAGACCTCAAAAAACCCCAGAGAAAAAAGTCCAACGGCATTAAGTCACATGATCTGGGGAGCTAATTCTGATCACCAAAACGGGAAATTACACGCCCAGGAAATGACTCATGCAGTAATTAAATTGTTTCTCGGGCTGTATGGCATGTGGCACCGTCTTGTTGAAACCACGTCGTCCACATCCATATCTTGCAATTTAGGCACAAAACACTGGATTATCATGTCGCGATAGCGAGCACCATTAACTGTTATTGCCTTACCAGCCGCATTTTCGAAAAAGAATGGACCGATGATGCCTCCAGCCCAAAATCCACACCAAACAGTGACACGTTGTGGATGCATTGGTTTCTCAACAATCACTCGTGGATTTTCTGAATCCCAAATGCGACAATTTTGTCGATTAACGAAGTCATCAAGATGAAAATGAGCCCCATCGCTGAAGATGATTTTTGTTCGAAAAATAAGCATCCACTTGTTGTCCCCCACCCCCCCCCCCCCCCACCCCCCCCCCCCCCCACCCCCCCCCCCCCCCACCCCCCCCCCCCCCCACCCCCCCCCCCCCCCACCCCCCCCCCCCCCCACCCCCCCCCCCCCCCACCCCCCCCCCCCCCCACCCCCCCCCCCCCCCACCCCCCCCCCCCCCCACCCCCCCCCCCCCCCACCCCCCCCCCCCCCCACCCCCCCCCCCCCCCACCCCCCCCCCCCCCCACCCCCCCCCCCCCCCACCCCCCCCCCCCCCCACCCCCCCCCCCCCCCACCCCCCCCCCCCCCCACCCCCCCCCCCCCCCACCCCCCCCCCCCCCCACCCCCCCCCCCCCCCACCCCCCCCCCCCCCCACCCCCCCCCCCCCCCACCCCCCCCCCCCCCCACCCCCCCCCCCCCCCACCCCCCCCCCCCCCCACCCCCCCCCCCCCCCACCCCCCCCCCCCCCCACCCCCCCCCCCCCCCACCCCCCCCCCCCCCCACCCCCCCCCCCCCAGTAAAAGGGATACGTTTTTGACGTCCTTATTAACATTACATATTTGATAGGAGGGATAAATAATATATAAAATTTAATTTAGATAACAAAATAATAATAATACAATCTTCCAATAGATATATATAGGATGTACCACGGACATCCATTTATTGGTAAATACGTCATTTTGGCCTACATGATTGGCCTCCGTAACTATTTTCATGACTCCATCTTACAGGTCCTATTCATGTCACTCTTCCCACGATTCACTCTTAATTGCGTTGTCAATTCAGGATGGAGGTAATCCAAGTTAACCGAATTAAATATTACCCGTACAATGATGTCTTATATTTTTCTATCGACCACGTTGGCGACAACTGGTCTATACTATATAATACAATATCTGGATTTCTGGACTTTCTAAATTCTCATTCTACGTGAAAATGACAGTTTTAAAATGAATTTGAATGTATTTTTAAAATAGCATTTTACTCATTAAGTGAAAAAAAAAAAATTTTTTTTTAATATCTGTCCCATCCACGGAAGCTTTATTTGTAAACCTATACTACATTCTTACCGTCGGTGAATTAAAGATTTTTTCCCATTTTTATCGGGTATATATATCAAAAAATCAGCTAACGCCTTTTTATTCCCGTATACGGGGAGTAGGCGAGGCCATTTAGCCCTATCTAACTTTTGGAGATTGAGTGGGCAGTTCAATCTCCACTGGTACCCAATCAGAGACAGATGGCCCAAAGCTATCACTAATTAAGCGGTACGCAGTGAAGAGAGACGGCTCAAATGTGCCGCCATCTCGTGGTTCCTAACCCTAACACAATATACAGTATTTAATGTCTGAAATAATGTGGGTTCTACGGTCGATTTTCTTGAGTTTACAGGACGAAAAACCCGAGTTTCCGGGAGGAAAAACCTGCTTGTAGTATATTAGTATTTTACTTATTTTAACTTAATCAGGAAATCCTGCCCTAGAGACCAAATATGAAATTTTTCAAGCCACTTCAAGCGTCCAATAACCGAAGAGATTGTCTCACATCGGCGATTAAAATCACCTCCCACCCTTACTAGCATTGTTCTTATATTGAACTGTATGCCTGCTTTGTTTTCCGGAATATTTTATTCAGTCATCTTTAACCAGATTTTTTTAAAAAATTTATCACATAATGAACAGTTTGAGCTCAACATAAACCATGACGAATAATTCCGAAGTTTTGTACCCTACGCTGGCTGAATGAAATTTCTTCACATGCTATTGTGAAACTGCTGTAAGCCTTAAAAATTATTTGTGTATCTACAATGTGTTGGCGAAATATTTTGGATGAAGTTCAATGCATTCACAGGCAATTATGAAAATAAATAAAATTATTGCGTTCAGTATGTGTGTGAGAGCGCTTAAGCACCCGAGATCCACCGATTTCAATCGTGCTATCTCAAAAACGTAAGAAGTCAGTCATCTTTAAAACATTTCGGTTCGGTTGTATCCTGAATACAAATTTATATATACTATATATTTATTTATTTATTACCGTTATTCCCTCCTATCCGCAGTCAACTGCGGTTCGAAAATATTAAATGGAAAATTCCAGAAACGAACGATTTATAATTACATCGGCAAAGTGGATATTAGATCCAACATTATTTCAAAGCCGATTGTTTTTAGAAACTATGAAAGTTAAATAAGTTAATGTGAGAACTTAAGAGCGCCGCATCCCGAGGTGCCTTAGTCAAGTAGTGAAAGCTGAAGCAACTAAGTGAATTGTATTATCGTAAGCTTTCAGGTCAGCTTACGAAGCTTTCATAGATTCTACAAACATTCGGATTTGAAATAATGTTGGATCTTTAATATTCACTTTGCGTATGTAATTTTACATCGCCCAAATGAAGCCGTATGGCTCTTTCTCTTAGTAATAGACAATTCAAGTTTTAAATTGCGCGTTCTGAGTAGCTCTCGGTTATTAGATCGACTGTCGCGTTATCGCAACGCTTGTGTTCAAGTAACCCTTATTTTATTTAATAATGGCCCCAAAGCGTAAGAGTAGTGATGCTGGCAATTCGAATATACCAAAGAGAAGCCGTATATGCTTCCTTTTAAGCGAAAAAGATGAAAGTTTTCGACTATATAAAATAATAATAATAACGTATGATGTTGCTGCTAAGATTACATTCACATTCGTATAACTTTTATTACCAGTATGTTGTTATAGTCGTTCTGTTTTATTATTATTTATTGTTGTTAATCTCTTACTGTGCCTGATTTATAAATTAATCTTTATCATAGGAATGTATGTATAGGAAAACAAATAGTATATATAGGATTTAGGGTATACTATCCACGGTTTCAGGTAACCGCGGGGTGTCTTGGAACGTATACCCCCCGTGGATAGGGTGGGGGATTAATGTATTTATTTCTATATTAATAAAAAATACGCAGGAACAAGATACAAAGAAAGACTCTTATTATTTTTAAATAAAATTTACTCAACTGGTATCCCCCCAATAGAATGGAAAAAAGCAATTGTGATTCCTATCTTTAAGAAAGGTAATGGAGATGACCCTAAAAACTATTGAGGTATATCAGTTTATATCAGTATACTAAATTCCTGTTAAAAAATATATAGCAGAATCTTAAATAACAAACTAATGAAATATTCCGAAAACTTTATTCTAGAAGTACAGAATGGATTTAGAAAAGGACGATCATGTATCGATTCAGCCTTTTGCCTAAAATTAATAATAGAGAAAAGAAGAGAATATAATTTAGAACACATATTGCATTTATTGACTTTGAAAAAGCCTTTGACTAAGTTAAAAGAAACATATTATTTACATATAAAAAGAAAGACAAATACCAAATAATATCCTAAAAGCTATCACAAGTATATATGAAAATAATCAAATACAAATAAGATTAAATCACGAGCTATCATATACAAGAGAGATAAACCAAGGGGTCCGACATGAATGTCCCCTCTCGGCAACTCTTTTTAATATCTACTTAAATGAAATAATAAAATGGAGTAAAAATTTACATCAAGGAATTAAACTTTCACCTACAGTTAACTTAAACATTCTCCTCTTTGCAGACGACCAAATAATAATTACAAATTCTGAAGAGAACTTACAGAAAGCTATTTTAAATCTAAATGAGATATCCAAAGATTATGGTATGATAATATCAATGGAAAAATCAAAAACTATGGCCTTTAAAGGACAAGATCCAGCAAGAACTAAAATAGTAATAGATAACAAGATCTTAGAACAGGTGAATTCATTTAACTACCTAGGATGTATGATCACATATGAAAATGAAAAAGATATAAATGTAAAAATTGCAAAATATTTAAAAATAACAGGTGCAATTAACTCTATATTTAAACCAAACCTAGTTCAAAAACAAACCAGGCTAAAAGTATACAATACATTAGCCCTACCAGTCTTAATGTATGGAAGCGAAATCTGGACAATAAAACAAAAAGACAAACAAAGATTAACAACAGCAGAAATGAAGTTGATGAGAAAAACTGCAAAGTATACCCTATTTGATCACAAAAGAAACGAAGATATTATGAAAGAATTAAACCAAGAACCAGTAATAGAAAAAATTAAAAAATATAAACATAAATGGATGGAACACGTTCAAAGAATGAAAACAGAAAGATTACCAAAACAAGCCTTAAAGTACAAGCCATTAGGAAAAAGAAAACTAGGACGTCCTCTTAAACGATTCAACGATGATTTCTAAGGCGGAACAGGCCATGCTAGGCCTAAATCTTTGATATGTATGATGATGATGAAACTAATAAACAGAAATATGCGAATAATTATACAAAAAATCAATCATGTAATTATTTAACAACCTCCATTTTATGCACTTTTTTAAAAATCAATGAATCCCCATATATTACGTTATCGTCATGACGAGGAAATCTTGTACATTTTTCAGTTGAGGGTGAATTAGCCTGTCTAATACGGAGATACGAGAGCATTTTTTCCTGCAAACTTGTACTACTTGTTCAGCTAACTTGTACTACATGTTTTACCAGACATGTAGTACAAGTTAGCTGAACTGGTATAGAGTTGATTGTGCAGCAAAGACAGTAGTGGATGATGCTGTGTTGTGAAGTATAAGAATAAGCATCATGATGAGTTCTTACTCTATAGATGAACAGCCTTTAGCATGTTAACCAGTTTCATACCATTGGGGATGCTTTCTTTCTGGAAACTGGGATTTTTTCATCCCGAATAGCGAAATCGGCCAGTAGAACACACAATCAACAGACATGACACACACTGTCATCATAGCCTTAGTTGCTTCTGCCATAAATCCAAATAACACTATGGGAGTTTCGTATAACAGTATAAATAATGTTCACTAGCAATTATTTGCATTTAAACATATTTGTAACAAGATCTCAACAACTATTATCAACTTCAGCAAGTGTAATAAGGAAAGTACATCAGATGTGCTGTACAAGAGAATACCAAACTTTCAGGGTCGCCTTTATAATCTAACCTGCTGTAGCCATTCATTGCCACAGTTTGCTGAATTCATTTGCTATTGTTATCTCTCTCCAAATTCTGATGACTACTTCAAACTCTTTATTTATATATATGAAACATAAATTTTCTGCAGCATGGTATAACTCGAATATTAAATTGTTTTCCTTGAAGAACTTCAATGGTCACATCTGAAATCAGATTCCTTTTTCTAAATGCACTGTTCAAGCTGTCAGTGATACAAATTTTAATGTTGGATAAATCTGATTAGCGATAGCTGAATTAGTGAAAAGAAGCGTCTTCAGTTGCAGATGCTGCCAAGCTTTTTAGAGGCTGATGAAGCAGTTAATGCAATGTGCTTGTGTTAGGGGAAAAAAAAAAAAAGACAGCAGCAGATGTCATTCCTAGAAAAAAGATCTGATCCAGTAGATGGGCAATTTGCATTAGTTCATTATAACAGCAACTATTTGTATCACTGACAGCTTGAACAGTGCCCTTAGAGAAAGGAGACAATTTGCATATTGTGCAAAAAAAGGGGGGGGGGCAGATTGTATATTATACAGATTAAAGGAAGATAAATGAAGATCCTTTTCATATGAAAAAACCAGAATTGTGTGTTGGTAGCATTCAAGGTGCCTATTTAATTTCAGATTTATTTATTTAAGAGGATAGATTATTTAACCCTTTATTTGACATTGTTCCTCTCAGGCAACATGACTTTACAGCTGTTCTGTTGCCATGCCAATAAGGGTTTCCACCCAATTATTGTGATTTATTGCTTCCGAGTAACATTCGTCTTCATAGATGCACAATGAAACAATTTTTTGAATCACAACAGAAAAAAAAAATGTTTCAGTTGGTGTTTTCCAATTTTCGAAAGAAAGGTTTAAGAGGCAGATTTATTGAAGAGGATAATCTAATATGCATAAAGAATCAGTTTGATATCTCCCTATACTCTGTAAGGGAATCAAAGGCATTAGCCATTTATATTCTTCATAATGTGTCCCATAAAAAGCATAAACGACTCTATAAATGTAGTGTATAACTTTATTTATTTACATGGACTTATGTTCCTGGAAATACAGTTTGAACTTTTAAGTTACTGTAAATGTTTTGTGTATTGATGCTTTCACTTTTCCATGCAGCATGAAAACAGATATTTGGTTATAACAGCAAAACGTAATCGATGTACTATGGCAGATTGTCTCCATTCAAGCACAGGTATATGGATATCTTGACAAACTGTGTCAAGACGTTTGTAAGAAATAGATCTATACTCTGCATCCCTTTATCCACAGTTCATCATAGAGCAGGTTTTCTGTGTTGTATCCATAAAAATTGGATAAGACATCAATGGGAAATGTACTCTTTACAGATGAGTCATTTTATTCTTTCCTCTGATTCTAGACGACACAATCATCTGGTGTGAAAGTGGTGCTTAATATCCTGAGAATATTTTCAAAAGGATATGGTAGTGCTGGGTCATGATGTGGGAAGGCATTTTGTTTAATGGATGCACTGAGCTACAAGTGCTGGAAACGGGCAGTAGCTTAATAATATTGCAAATGAGTTCATCAACATCATGTTTGATTATTCCTTGATATTGTAGGTGAAGAATTCATATTTATGGATGACAATGCCACACTACATCGTACGTGAGCAGTGGAGATATTTCTGGAGGCCAAGGATTAATCAAATAGAGTTGCCATAGAGTAGCATGCGCCCCAGATCTTTTCCCCATAGACATTTGATATGCAAAACGGAGACATTTCTGTTCGAAATTCCCCCTCCAGAAAACAAATAAGGCCTTATGCTTGCTCTGAAGGAGGAGTGGACCAGTTTGCCTCTCAAGAACTCCTGAATCACTTGGTGCTAAGCATGGTACGACATTGCGAGAGCTGCATTGCAGTTTGGGGTGGACATATTCCATACTGAAATGTCTCTGCGTATAGTTTTCTGTTAGCACTGTTCATTAATTCTTTAACTACCTCCTTAGGAAATTTGTAACTTTTGCTGAAAAACATACTGCAATGTAATTTGTACGAAATTTATAACATTTTTGTAATATAATTTGTTCGTATGCTGGAAATAAATCTATGTCCACATTTGGCTGTACTCGTGAAACTTTTTTACATATACAATAAAAATGTTGTTTGTCCTTAGCTTTTCGGCATATATTGTTTGATCAAAATTAAATTATCCCTGTTTAAGGCATTGTGGAGTGCCATCTAAATGCTGCGAAACATTTCAGGAATACATTGTGCATCATGTGGAATGATACCTGAGAAAAAAAAGTTCCAAAATTCACCATCCACAACACTGTATAATTGTAGATATAGTAATTTTTCTGTGTGTGTAAGAAGGAGAAGAGTGACACAAGCATAAATAACACATTTTTATTCACTTCCATTTTGCATTCACAGGCTGTATTGTTCAATGTGCTTGCTGCCTTGCCCTATATGCGACACACACTGCCATACTAGTGGGTTCAATTGCAGAATGCAGCTGGTCAGGGATGATATTCGTTATGGTGCCTTTCAGCACTGACAAGTTATCAGGATGAACCCGATAAACCCAGTCTTTTAGAAATCCCCAGAGGCAGAAGTCACAAGGAGTCAGATCAGGTGAATGAATGAGGCATGATTGCAGTAGGAAATGCATGGCTGATCACTATGGCTTCCACAAAATGTTCTTGAAGAACCTCCTATACAGATCAAGGGGGGAGATTATGAAGAGCTCAGGAGACAGCTTGCGGGTGTAGCATGAAATGAGGGGTTAGCTGGAAAAGAGATCAATGCAGCTTGGGGGATTTTCAAAAACTATCTAGTAGATGCAATGTCTAAATGTATTCCAAGGGTGAGAAGGTTAAATAAGGTAGGTGTGAGATGGATGAATAAAGAGATTAAGCATGCAATACAGAGAAAAAGGGCATTGTGGAGGCAGCATAAGAGAAGTGGAAATAACCAATTTCATGAGGTCTAAAAAGACCAGGCAAGGAGGGTGACTTGGTTGGTGAGAGTAGCTAAAGAGAGGTATGAACAGCAGTTAGCTAATGAAGCCAAAAAGAATCCTAGGGAGTTCTTTTGATATGTAGCCAGCAAAAGAAAGAATGATTATGGAAGGATGACATTGGTTGGAGAAAATGGTATAAAGACAGCTGTTGCAGAATGTGTGGTGGAGATACTCAATGGAACGGAACCCAGATGTAAGTCGAGGGATGACTGTACTGCAGTCCAAGAAATTATTTCATTATGTGGCCCTTTAGATGAGAAAGGTTTGTGTAAGAATGACATTGTTAGATGAATTGGAGGTTGAGTTACCAATGTTTAATGATCACTTAATGGTGTTTCATCATGGAAAAGTTGATTTTATTATTAGAAGGATGGGGAAGGTTTAGAAGTGTGCAAGGAGAATTTGTTTTAAATACTGATTATTCTAGAAGTTAGTGAGACTAGATGGGAGATTTTGCCATATGTTTTAAGAGGATGTGCTGAGGAATTAACTCCCTCAGCCTTTGCTCATCACTGAAAGCAACTACAGGAAAGGTTATTGTTAATTATTATTATTATTATTACGGTTTCCAAGTAGTATCAGATAGTGCCCTTATGGAGCTGTTAAACTATAGAACAGTTTATTTCTTCTGTAGTTAAGATTTTGGAGAAATTAATGGGAGATCATATTCAAAATTGGGCAGAGTTCGCATAGATTTTTTAAGGGCTGCATTTGATTTGCTCAACTGCTTGTCATTAATGATAAAGCAACAAGTGCAGTTGATTAGGGAAAGAAATATACTAACATTTTTTTTTTTTTTTTTTTTTTTGAAAAGACTTGATGGGATTCCATATAATCGATATTTAAGTTGCACTATATGGACCTAGATATCAATTTAATGAATTGGATTGGAAATTGGCTGTCTAATAGATATCAGGAGAGTGCTTTATTTGGAAAGCAGCATCAAGGCAGAAAGAAGTTCCCAAGTGGCGTTCCATGGAGCTTAGTATTGTGACCTTTACTGTTTAGCCTTTATCAATGATATTGTCACTGGAATGCAGGGAGATAGTCATTTGTTTGCAGATGTGCAATGTGCGGGTTATTAGTAATAGTGCTGTATTGTGGCCCTTTAAAAAGATTTGAATAAGCTTGACGAGTGGTCAAATGAATGGGGATGTTAGTGCAGTGTGACTGATTGTAAGGTCTTGGTAGAACTATAAAGAGGAAGTGGTGGAGGGGTGATTATCAAAAATTCAATGGGAAAGGGAACATTGGGCATTAAGGTGGCATAGAAGATTGCTGCAGTACTGCAGACATTGACCAGCAGAGATTCCATTGTATAAAGCTGTGATCAGACATCATATATGGATTACTGTGTTCATATCGGGCAACTGGATTTTAGTGGATGAAGTAACCATAGAAAAGTTACAGATGCAGTAACTAAAATAATATCAGGACTGTGTAATGCTGGTTATGGCTATAGAAAAAGGGTATGCTAATTAGTGTTTGGTGGACAGAGGACAAAGAGGAGATATGATTGAGGCTTGTTTAAACTATTGAGAGGTATTTACAGGATTGACATTAAAGAGATTTTTAAAATGGTAGAACAACGAGAAAGGCCCTTGCCAGAGGTTGCAAAAAAAAGTGGCAGCTTTTTTGCATCATGGCTAGTTGGACCATGGAATGCTCTGCTTAGTTGGCTGATGAAAGTGTAGATGGTGAAGAGGCTTATGGAATGATGTGATATATTTTGTGTTGTCTAAGATAGACCTCTCATGATGTCTTGTAACTTATATGGAGATTCTGAATAATAATAATAAATGAAATACATATTTTTGTGGCATTTTAATCAACTTATTAATTCATGCACAGTTCTCTTGTCTTGTTGCAAATGGAACATAAATGAATTGATTAAGTTTTAGACTTAAGGAAAATAAAAATTTTAATGCTGAAATGAATGAATAATTATAATTACTTGAAAGAAAATGTTTGTGTGTGTTCATCGAGATTGCTGTGAAAAGATAAATTTAAAATTGTGTGTGTTGCATTAGTGATAATTAGTTTTTAAATGTTGTGATCTGTAGGTGGTATTTGGTGTAGATATAATTCTGTATTTATTATATTTTTTTTGTGTGTGTTTCTTGTGTGTGGCTTTGAGCGTGAATGAAATGTAAGATAGCGTGAAAGATGAATGCAAGTGGCATGGATTTTTTGAAAATGTGAGATGCCGTGAATGAATGGGGTACGTATGCTTGGGTAGAGATTGAAGATATTTATGTGGAGAGGAAAAATAAGTGAGATGAGAGCTCGGGTGTGTAAGAAGTGCAGCATAGTTATGGATTATGATATATAATTGAATGTAAGTGGTAGCAGGAAAATGATTGTGGATGTAACTATGGGATTAAGCAGAGTTGACGGTACAGCTGAGTGCTTGAGCAGAAATGGTAAGACATCAGGCAAAAAAAGTAGGGGTTGAGTTAGCGCTGTTGATTGGTGAAACAGCGTGTAGTTGGCGGTGAGTGGTAAGACAGTGGACATATAAGGTAGTGAAAATGCAATTTGCATAAATGGCACTGAAAAACTAATTCAAGATAGGAAAGCAGATTTGGTAAATTTGCAGCAAGAGATTAAATATATGAACTGAGAAGAATTATGGATTTAAATGGGAATGGAACAAAAGATTTATTATTATTATTATTCATGCCTCCATGGAGTCAAAAGACTCATTGTGGGAGGTCCTTCCTAAGAAACAAAGTTTATCAAGACTCATCGAGGGGAGGTCCCCCCCTAAGAAACACAAATTCTATCACACCACTCCTTAAACTCATTGACCGTTCTCGCTCTCATCACTTCATCAGGCAATGCATTCCATGGTTCAACCACCCTCCATGCAAAGAAACCATTCCTCACCCTCTTGCTCACGGCATCCTTTCGTAACTTCCAGGGATGGCCTCTTGTCATCACTCCTTCCTGCTGTTCAACTAAGCAAAAGAACTTCCCAGTGTCAACCCTGTAACCACCTCTCAACAGTTTAAAAGTCTCAATCATATCACCTCTCCTTCTTCTATCCACCAAACTCTACAGTCCACATTCCCTCAGCCGATCCTCATAACTATCACTGTACAGTCCTGAAACCATCTTTGTCATCCGTCTTTGTATCTTTTCCAAAGTTAATTTATCCCCTTCAAATCCTGGGGACCAAATCTTAGAACAATAGTCCAAGTGTGGTCTGATCAGCGACTTATACAATGGAATGATAACCCTCTTATCTCTGCAGGTCAGTGTCCTTCTCATAATTGCAGCAATCCTCTGTGTTACCTTCACCACCTTTACAATATGTTCCCTAAATTTCAGATTTCTATCAATCATCAACCCCAGATCTCTTGTCTCCCCTACTTCCTCCAGTATAACTCCTCCCATAGAGTATGCAGCATCCCATCGATGTTTCCCAAACCTCAAGTCTTTACACTACCTTACATTTTGCTGCATTAAACTGACATCCCCATTCACTTCCCCATCTATCTAGCTTATTTAAATCCTCTTGCCACGCTGTTGCATCTGCACTATTACTAATAATCTTTCCCAGCTTCGCATCATCTGCAAACAACTGATATCTCCTTACAATCCACTGACAATGTCATTGATATAAAGGTTAAACAATATAGGTCCCGGTACTGAGCCCTGTGGGACCCCACTTGTAACCTTTTGCTTCCTTGAAACTGCCCCACCATACACAACTCTCTGATACCTATCGGACAGCCAATCCTGAATCCAGTTGACCAATCTGACATCCAGACCCATGTGCTGCAACTTAAATATCAGCTTATCATGTGGCACTCTGTCAAATGCCTTTGCTAAGTCTAAGAAAATGGCAGTATATGCCTTTCCCTCACCTAATGCTCTTGTAACTTTATCATAAAAGGCTAGCATATTGCTAAATCAAGAGCACCCCTTCACAAATCCATGTTGACTCTCACAGATAACATTACCCTCATCTGCCTAATGCTGTATACACTCCTTCACTACTTTCTCCAAAATCTTCCTAACTATTGATGACACACAAACTGGCCTATAATTAGACACTTCCAGTCTGCTACCGCCCTTATGTAATGACCCGCAGCCAGACTTTCATTGAAAAGCCAGGTCAAAGGCACTGTCATTTCCCTAGCACATTCTCACAAAACTCGTGGTGAAATACCATCCAGTCCCACAGCTTTACTGACATCCAGAGTACTCAGTATTTGAAACACACTCTCCTCCTGTACTTCTAAACCTTGAACTGCCCTATCCCTCTAGCATTAAAACTGACTTCTCCAGGATGAAATACTCCAATAAAGTGTTCATTGAACAATTCCACTATGTTGTCTGCATCAGTCACTCTATTTCCATTTTTATCCCACAATATCATTCTTCCACAGTCATTTCTCCTCCTACTGGCTGCATATCTAAAAATTCCCAATGATTTTCTTTGGATCTTAGGGCCAATCTCCTCTCATATTTCAGTTTCTTCTTCCTTACCATAATAGTCACTCTTCTGGCCCGTGTCTTATACTCTTCATGCATCTTCTCTTCACCTGTCTCCTTATATCTCTTCCAAAGCCTCTTTTTCGCATGCAATTCCTGTTTAATATTGTTTGTCATCCACTTTATTCCAAATTGTGTCCTCTTGTTCACTTGTGGTATACAACTTACCATTGCCTCTAACAAATATTCTTTCATAATTTCCCACTCACTAATGATATCCCGGCCTTCCAATTCCTCCCTCCATGAAACTTCTCCGAGTTGACGCTTTAGACTATTATAATCACCTGCCTTATAATTCCACATACGTTCCCATCTCTTTGTTACTCCTGCATGTCTATTCATTTTCCAAGTCAAAACCATATGGTCACTCTCTCAACTGGTGGGAGAGATGTCATCTCAGTTATTAACAACTCTTCTGATGCTATAATCAAATCCAAAACTCTTGAACCTCTTGTTCCCTCTGTTACATGTTGCCTAAGACATTTGTCCATCAAGAATTCTAGAAATTCCATTCCCTTATTGCTACATGCATCTTCCTCTCCCCAATTTGTAGTACTGTAGTTACCTCCCATAACAATCATTCTTCTTGCACTTGCCAAACTCAACTGCTGTCTACATATTTCCTGGTCCCTACCCTGTGTGCTCCTGGGTCTGTAGCAACACCCCACTAAATATCCTGTCTTGCCCACCTCCACCTCATACCACATGCTTTCAAAATCATTAGTGTCACTTCCTTCCAAAGTCTCCACTCTTACAGGACATAGGTTATCACTTATCATAAGCAGTACTCCGCCACCACCCTTTCCCTTCCTATCCTGCCGAAAAATGCTGTTCCCAGCGACTTCTATTCTTGTTATTATATCCTCTTCTGTCAACCACGTCTTAGTGATCCCAATAATTTTTGGCCAGGTTGATGCTATCTGTGCTACCAATTCCTCTCCCTCATTCCAGATATTAATGCCAGGAGTATCTGTATACCAGCTACCATCCTCCCTGGTATACACTGACTTGTTCAGAACAGCAATCTCTCCAGATGCTTACATACTTCCTCACTCAAATGTAAGTGGTCTCTCTCATACAATTTATCTCTGTCCTCAAATGCACTCCAAACATCCACATATTCCAGTCCTCTCTTGTCACAGATTCTAGCTATTATGTCATTCAATATTACTGCTTTTCTGCTCAGCTCGTCATTATCATACCTAGGCAATACACACACTATCTTTCCTCTCTCTGTCTTCTTTCGTACCACCTCAAGCAAGAATCTCATATCTCTCAATGCCCTATTTACACCACCACTCAAGTCATTTGTTCCCACCATCACAATCATGTCATCCACCCTTTTACCTCTCTTAACTGCCACAGCCACACTTTCTATCGTTCCTCCTGGCAAACACTCCTCACGCATCCTATCTTGAACACCACTGATCATTGAGTCCCATACATTATACCTCTTATCATTCCCTCTCTCCTATTGTTTCCATTTTCTCCTCTTATTTCATTCCCCATACCTCTCTCTCATTCCCTCTCTCTTACTGTTTCCATTTTCTCCTATTCTAGCACTCCCATGCCTCTCTCTCATTCCGTCTCTCTTACTGTTTCCATTCTCTCCTCTTCTAGCACTCCCATGCCTCTCTCTCATTCCATCTCTCCTACTGTTTCTATTCTCTAATCGTCTAGTGTTTCCAATTTGAAAGAAATATGCAATGATTTGAGAGTGTCAATGTACGGAAATTCCATATTAAGAGGTGTGGTGAATGAAAGGTGTACAAGGTCCGTTTTCTGGGAGGTAGAATGAGCAGAGTGGTTGAAGCATTAGATAAGAGGAGTATGCAAGCAAAAGAGCTGGTAGTGGTAGTTGGCATGAATGATTTCACTGGAAACAAGAAGAATGTAATAGGGATGTCATGAGACTGTTAAGGAGAGTGAAAGATAACAGTGTGGTAGGTAAGGTAGTCAGTGTGTTGCCAGGAATCATAATGATAAGTTGAGAAGGCAAGTGAAGATTATGAATGGTATTCTAGCAGAGTTGTGTGAGAAGAAAGGAGTTAATATTGTGAATGTGTGGGATGAGTTTGAGGGGCAGATAGAGCTGCATAAAAGAGAGAGAGAGAGATGAGCTACATTTGAATGGATTTGGTGTGAGTCAGTTGGAGAAACTGTTGCTTCGAGAGAGAATGACTGAGGTGAATGTAAGATGTGAGGGGGTAAGAGTGGTTATGGAAGAACAGGTGAGTAAGGTAGGCAAGTTTATGAATGGAGATGTGAGTGGCACAAGTGAAGAGAATTAGAGAGAAGGAGCACAGAATAGACAGAGAAATGAGGGAGGTCAGGGTGGACACTGCACCAAAAGTCTAGATGATGGTTTCAGGAGCAGATGTGTGAGTGCACAAGAAAGGATTGAGACAATCAAAGAGGTGAGGGTGACATTTAGTTCTGGGGAAGGGGTGTAATATCAGTGATAATAGACAGAAATGGACGGGGTAGAGTGTAGAGAGGAATCATGTCCAAGAAGTGGGCTTAGTAGGACTTGTTATAGAATCAGAAATGAGCTAGTGTGCATATGTTTACAAATACTAGAAGTGTTAGAAACAAGGGGAAATGAAACTGTAGCATTGGAACAAGGATAACAACTTACAGGAATTTAGATGAAGGGATATGTAATTTTTCATGAAGACAGACAAAGCCAAAAAGGGAGGAGAGGCATTATTGATAATGAAATAAAAGTTGTGCCCATCTAGGCTGGAGATACAAGGAGCAAATACTGACAGTTTTTTAAAGCATAATGGTGTGGAGTGGAGATGGACAGGATGAAATGTTAGTAGGATATTGCTATAGGCCTGGTAATATGAAAGGCAGTGAAAAGGAAATGTTTAGACAAATTAGTCTGGCTAATAAGAAAAGGGTGATAATTTTGGGTAATTTCAATTATGATAATATAGACTGGAATGAAGAGATGGCATCTGGAACCAAAGAGAATGAATTTATTGAGTTTTTGAGGGACAACTATCTTAAACAGTACATAACAGAGGCTACACATAGATTTTAGGGTCTTGGATTTGGTTATCTCACCAGAAGATATTACTGCAAATGAAGCAATCACTTGGGTGGTGGTCATATCAGGACTTTTGTGAGAAAGGGTTATATGTGGAACTAATAGGGCAGGTGATTATGATAAACTCAGGACGTGGCTTGCAGTGATATAATGGAATGAAGAATTGGATGGGAAGGAAATCAGTGCTGCTTGGTTCCTACTCAGGACCGATCTAGAAGAGTTAATGACTGAGTGTATTCCAAAGGTCAGGAAATTAAAGAAGGTAGATGTAAAATGGATGACTAAAGAGGTGAAATGTACAATTTGGAAGCAAAAGCATTGTGTAGGCAGCACAAGATAAGTGGAGATAGTCTAGAAGAATTTACATGAGAAGTAAAAGGAGCAAGGAAGGCAACTCACTTAGTAAGGGTAGCAAAAGTGTGGTATGAATAGGAGTGTTTTGATATATGGCCAGTAGAAGAGAAGAATGATTAGGGGAGGATGATGTTGGTCAGTAAAAATAGGAAAATGATAAACAGCGAAGAGGATATAATAGAAGTGTTAAATGAGTAGTTCAATAAAGTATTCCACCCTTGTGATTGTAACATAATGTAGAACTTGAAAGCAGTGAGAAATGGGGGAGGAACCAGTGATGGTGAGTGAGCAGGAGGTATGAGGAATTAAGTAAACTTGATATCGACAAGGCCATGGGACTTGACAGTATATCACTGTGTGTCTTGAGGGAATGTTCCAGGAAATTAAAAGATGACAAAATTGTTCTGCATCATAAAGGAGGTATTAAGACTAAGGCTTCAACTTATAGGCCAATTTGCTTGTCTGGAGTTGTGGTCAAGGTGTTTGAAAATCTAGTGAGGACAAGGATTCAGAACTGGGTGGACAGCAGTAGAATGCTTTTTAATGGGCAGCATGTTTTAGCAATATGCTTACATATTATAAGAAGGTGATGAATGCATTGGGCAAAGGGAATGCATATACAGTAGTATATTCAGATTTTGCAAAGGCTGTTGATAGATTGCTACATGACAAATAATGTAGTTAAATTGGAACAGATAATGTTGGTTAATAGATTAGTGCATCGGATTGGAGGTTGGTTGTCTGATAGGTATCAACAGATTGTATATGTGGGAGTGATATCCCAGAAGACGAAAGTCACTAGTGGCTTGCTCCAGGGGTCTGTTTTGGGGGCCATTGTTTAATTTGTATGTAAATGACATCGGAAAGTCTTAAATGATGATATATACAGTTGTTTGCAGATAATGCAAAGTTGGGGAGAGTTACGTGAAAAAGAGCAGATGTAGCTTTATAAAAGGAACTAAATAGATTGTCTGAATGGGTGAGTTTGTGGGGATGTCCATTTAACGTTAAAAAGTGTAAGGTTTTAAAATTTGGTAAGGAAAGATGGGATGCAGAGTATAGGATTGGTGGGGATATTTTGGAGGAGATGAAAGATTTGGGGGTGATTGTGGATAGAGAATTGAAATTTCATGGACAATTTTGCTAAAATTGTGAGGACAACACGATGGATTATGGGAATGATGCAGAAAATACTGACATGTAGATGATGTTTTGATTCCATTGTACAAGTCATTGATAAGGTCACATATGGATTATTGTGCTCATATTTGGTCACGAGGTTTTCAAAGGATGAGATGTTGGAGAGGATCCAGAGACGATTAACTAAGTTGTTTTCTGGTCTGTGGAATGTGAGTACAATTGAGAGTGCAAATTACAGAGCCTGTTGGATAGAGGGAAGGGGAGAGACATGGTTGAGATGTTTAAGTTGGTAAGGGGTAATTACCAGATTAGCTTGGATGAGATTTTTCATATCTGAACACAGGCAAGAGGCTATTCCTGGAAGCCGAGTAAGGAGGTGTAATCAAGGGAGTGAGGATTAGATTTTTTTGTATTGAGAATGGTGGGCTAATCAAATTCATTACCTGACAGCATGGTGTTGTGCATTTAAGTCGTGGTTCGATGAGATGTATGTCTGAGAGTGGACTTCCCACGATGAGTCTCTTGACTCCATGCAGGTCTGTTGATATTAATAATTATTATGATATGAATGTTGAGTAATTAGTCTATATGTGTGAAGACAGAAAATTTGCATTAATTACCTTGTTTCATTTGATTAGATGGCATCATCTTAGTGATAAATCAAACCGTTCTGAAGGCTGCTGTATAATGTGTTAATTTGGATTTTTTAATAATAGATAACAAAGTTACTTTCTAGATCTTATAAAAATTATAAAATATTTTAATGAAATTCTTATATTATTTAGAAAAGCATGATAAGAAATGCAAATTGAAATATTTTTTTTTATCCTCAGGGTGTACTTATGTTCTTTATTCAAGCGTGCAGCTATATTCACATAAGCATAAATATGAAAGGAGGCAAATGGAGTTAGCATGTTGCAAATTTAAGTTAGCTTAGAGTATGATGAAAGTACTTTCACAAACTGGTAATTTTCCTCTATTTGTTATCTCTGAACAGGTAAGTTTTTTTAGTAATCTATGTTATATTGGATTTTGTTTTTCTATTCAAATATCAGATTGAATAGCTTGTTTTTGTCTAGTAATTTGATATTCTTCACCGAAATAAGGTAGTTAATCTTATTTCCATAATTTTTTGAGTTTGTTATTTGCATGCATTTTATGGCTAATTGGTTTCTTTTGTGTGAATGAGGTAGGGAAAGAGTTTTAATTCCAAAAAGCCTCTTATAATTGTTCCTTGTAAACAAAGAGATTAATATTTGAATGGAAAGATCTGGGTTTTACTCTCAGAACTGCACTCTACAGGTGCTATTTTGGAATATACATGATACTATGCTTTACATAAATATTGATTGTCACGTTTTTTGAATAATGCAAGTGAAATTGTATGCGTAATTGATTTTTAAGTTTTTGATACCACAGGAAAACAGTAAATTTTCTTTCTCCAAGTGACAACTTTTGTATGATGTAGTACAGTCTACAAATTATGGAAAGACATTTTAAATGATAGTTTCCAACCAGTTTTGTTTCCCAGGTTCTATAGTGATATTTACAGAGGAGTGCAATATTGCATGTTTTTAACTTTACTGAGGATTGTAGTGGCTTACTTCTGGCCTGGTTGCCTAAGTGAATCCACCCAACAGGACACGGGTTCAAATCCCACCATGAGCATAGATGGTTGTAAAAGCCTACTGTAGAGGAGCTTATATATCTCTGAGTTTATAATGCTTGTCTTTTTTTTTTTTTAATACCATGTATTGTCTCTCTAGTATGGTCCCTGCTGGATTATATAGCACATACCCACCCATGTTTCCAAACTTTTATGGGTAGGATGGCCATTAAAAGAAAAGACACCTAATAATAGCTGGAGTGATATTGTACATTCCAATATATTATTCATCTCTCCTACTTCTTATCATTATATGGTCGAATATAATAATAAATATTATTACACAGCTTTTTCAGTTTGTTGACAGTGTTTATGTTCTTGAAATTAGCATTTGCTAGCTGATTGCTTTCATTGAATGTAGTAGATTTATGGATACAACTGTCTTTTGGAGTAAAACCTTGGGGCTTTGACAAAGCTATCATGTGGAGTATATACATAAATAACAGAAGCATATGTAGTTTAGTCATGAATTTATGAATTAAAATACATTACATTATTTACTATGGTAAAATTACATTATGGCTAAACTACATGATTCACCTGTTGTCACCTCTGAGCCAAGGAAATGGGATTCAAGATATAATTCTACCGAGAGTGTGATTTTAGTATTAAGAGGGCATTTTGAAAATAATACTGGCATTATGATTACTCTCCCCAAAAGAGATACATCCATGAAATGGTTTGGTAATTTCTCTTTTCAGTCTTAGCTTTTTTAAATCAAGTCCCCATTTTCCATCATTTTGTGCTTCTGATCCTAATCTTCCTCCCTTTCAATGCATTTTCTCCATTGTGTAGCAAGTTTTTCCAAGCTGTTGTAGTGAAATTCTTCAGGTTGTTTCAGGAACCATTTTATTTCTAAGATGGATATTCTTGAGATTTATCTTTAGTTTAGGAAATAACCAGATTCAGTAGACCTCAAGTCCAGAAAGGCAATGTTCCACAACTTCAAATCCAGTTTCTTCGTCATTGCAATGAACATGCTTTTGTGCAGCCTGTGCTGTGTTGCAAATGCAAAGATTATTCCTTGGCATTGACACAATTAACTCATTGTTTAAACTTTTTCATGCTTTTCACATAGCTTTGTGAATTTATTGTCATCTCATTCACAATCTAACAGATAAGCTTAGGCGTTGATGGTTATTCATGACTTATTTTTCACGGTATTAACAACACCACAAACACTTTTATCAACAAAGATGTTTTATTAACGCTAATATTTCGCTGATTTTCACGGCATCATCAGAGCACAACACACATGTAAATGCGACAGTGAGTGAGTGAAACAATATGACTGCAAAAGACAAAAGATCTAAAGTCCTATTTTTGGCGCCCTCTAACGGAAAAAAAAAAAAAAAAAACAGCAGTTATCCAGGAGTTTTTCTTAGGATAACCATCTCCCAAATTTTTGGCAAATTAATGCAACCATATTTGTTAAGGTTGGGAGAATTCTCCAAAGCCATTGCTGACTCAAAAAATAATAGACCCTACGATGTCGCAAAAGAAAAAAGTCCGAAAATTACTGAAAAAAGTGACATCATGGGCCAAAGAAATCATCAGGAAAATAAAACCAATTCATGTTAAAACACCCCGTATTTATGGATTACCAAAAATCCACAAAACGAATATTCCCCTACGCCCCATAGTTGATAGCATAGATAGTCCCACATATAAACTGGCCCGGCATTTAGCTAAGTCGCTTTCCCCTCTTACTGGCAACTCCTCTACTTTTGTAAAAAATTCAATCCATTTCAAAACACTGGTTAAAAATCTAATCCTAAAAAATTCAGACATAATGGTTAGTTTCGATGTCACCTCCCTATTTACCAATGTACCACTTATAGACATTCTTGATTTAATCAAGTCTAAATTTCCCCCAGATATTTTTGAATTATTTCAATTTACCATGAATGCAGGTTACTTTACATGGGGGGGGGAATTCTACAAACAGATTAATGGTACTGCTATGGGTTCCCCCTCTCTCCCCCGTTAGCAAATTTTTACATGGAACACTTTGAAAACAAAGTACTTACCACAGCTACATACACGCCACAAGTGTGGTTGCGCTATGTAGATGATGTGTTTGCCAGCTGGCCCCATGGACAAGACACTTTGGATGCTTTTGTCACCTACCTAAACAGCCAACACCCCAAAATTCACTTCACAGTAGAAAAAGAATCAAATAACTGTTTACCATTTCTTGACACATTAGTCACCCGCCTTTCAGATGGATCACTATCTTTTTCTATTTACAGAAAGCCTACACACACAGGAAGATACCTGCATAAACAATCACATCATCATCCAGTCCAACAGTACGGCATTTTAAAAACACACACAGAGCCAGAGCCATTTGTTCTAATGATACAGCTCTGACTACTGAACTCCAGTACCTGCGCCATACGTTCTTAGCCAACGGCTACAATCCCTACAAAATAGATAAATACTACATAGGCCCATTACTCTGCCCCTCCCCTAATACACAAGAATACAACATGACCATTTCTATTCTCTATATCAGAGGTACATCGGAAAAGATAGCCAAAGTATTGTTGAAACATGGCCTTCGCACCACCTTCAAACCTCATGTCAAGCTGGCAACTCTGATCCGCTCGCCAAAGGATAAACTTCACCCTTTAGCACACCCAGGAGTGTATGAAGTTCCATGTGACTGTGACTTGGCCTATTATGGGCAAACAGGAAGATCAGTGAACATCCACCTGGAAGAACATGAAAGATACATTCGCTACTATTACTATATGGCAAGTCGGGACTGGCAGACCACGCTTTGGACACTCCTTCACACAGGATTAGATGGAGGAAACGAATTTGCTATTTAGGAGTCGTTATAGATCTGAAAGGTTATTTTTTGAGTCAGCAATGGCTTTGGAGAATTCTCCCAACCTTAACAAATATGGTTGCATTAATTTGCCAAAAATTTGGGAAACGGTTATCCTAAGAAAAACTCCTGGATAACTGCTTTTTTTTTTTTTTTTTTTTTTCGTTAGAGGGCGCCAAAAATAGGACTTTAGATCTTTTGTCTTTTGCAGTTATATTGTTTCACTCACTCACTGTCGCGTTTACATGTGTGTTGTGCTCTGATGATGCTGAGTTGAAAATCAGCGAAATATTAGCGTTAATAAAACATCTTTGTTGATAAAAGTGTTTGTGGTGTTGTTAATACCATGAAAAATAAGTCATGAATCTCATTCACAATGTAGTCTTATTGAATGAGGTCTTTTCCTATTCCAAAAGATGGTCAATGTGCACTTTCTTGCAGAAGATTAGGTTTAGAACTTTTTGGTCCTGATAGGATGGTGATATTTCATCCCCACTGCTTGAACTAATTCTGTGCTATAAATGAAATCCTTTGAGACGAGGAGGATAACTCCTGTAGACTTAATGATCATATGCATGGAGAATGCCAGCAAGCATTATTAACTTTCCTTAAATTCTCAAATTACTTTCTGAATTTTTGAATAGTTAATCTGATTGTTACAAGGAAATCCTGTCTTTTTTTTTATTATCCAAACTGATTAAAGAACTCTTTTCAGTCTTAGCTTTTTTAAATCAAGTCTCCATTTTCCATCATTTTGTGCTTCTGATCCTAATTCATATCATTCTGTGAAGCAATTAATTTTTCTACACAAAATATGGAGTTTCTATGCAAAAAAAAATCCATGATTGCCCTTGTTAAAGACCCCCCCCCCCCCCTCCCAGGGTTAGCCTAGTGGCTATGCACTTCGCAACCATATGCCTGGGAAAGGAGCGTCTTGGGTTTGATTCCCATCGCCAATGTGAGGAGCTTAAGGATCTTTCTCAGACATAGCCAAGTTAGCCAGTCTTGGGCATGGACAGCAAGGTTTTTCTCCCCAGTTTATCTGGGGTTGTTTCCTCCTGTAAGCAGGCAAACCAGTCCTGTGAGCACACGCAGCTGCAGCCATAGAATATACTGGGAAGCATAGGGCTAGTCTCCTTATCCTCAGGACAGGTATGACTTAGCAGGGCTTAAGATAGCTCTGTAACAGACCAGTAGGCCTAACATGTAGAAGGGAGGAGCTAAGACTGAAAAGAGTTCTTCTTTAATCAGTTTGGATAATAAAAAAAAAAGACAGGATTTCCTTGTAACAATCAGATTAACTATTCAAATGTTCAGAAAGTAATTTGAGAGTTTAAGGAAAGTTAATAATGCTTGCTGGCATTCTCCATGCATATGATCATTAAGCCTACAGGAGTTATCCTCCTCATCCCAAAGGATTTCATTTATAGCACAGAATTAGTTCAAGCAGTGGGGATGAAATATCACCATCCTATCAGGACCAAAAAGTTCTAAACCTAATCTTCTGCAAGAAAGTGCACTTTGACCATCTTTTGGAATAGAAAAAGACCTCAGTGGCGCTAGCGTCGGCATAGCACGTGGCGGTGAATTTGAGCTGTGCAGAAGAAAGTGATTTTTAATCGGTGAATAGTCCGTTTTTTCCCACGTTTTTCTACGTTTTTGAGTGCTAAATTGTTTCTTTGAATACGAGTGTACTTCAGTGGTTGTTTTTTGGAAGTTAGTTGCTGTTGCGATATAATATATTTTGGTCACCGTCGAAATCGAATGCATAACGGTGGAAGACAAAATGAAGCTAAGTTTTCAATACTGTATTTAGTTATATTTCATTTTATTTAATTATATTTAGTACTTAAATGTTTTTTTGCTTGTAATTGTTTGTACTTTTTTTTTCTTATTTATTTAACGGAATTTATTAATTGAATAATTATTAAATATTACGCTACTCGGCAGTAAGGAATGATGGCTGATTCAGCAGCAGTTGCAAGTGGCGTATCGCCAATTCCTCCGCCATTTAAGAACTCAATTATAAGCAATATCATAAGGGACTTTGTGGCATGCAGTACTTGCGGCATGTATGCGTCTCGGGAATTAGATATGTGGCTTGTGAAAGAGAGCGGAGAGCATATGTGCGCAAAATGCAGGCAGTTGGAGGAAATAAGTGCATTAGAAATATCGATATCCGACTTTGTTGCTCGAGGAACGGGGAATGAATGTAGGAAGACAAGTAGTGTGATAGGAGAGAATGACAAAAAGATATATATGAATGAGAAAATAATAGTTGATAGTGTGGAAGGTGTGAGTGACTGTGAAAGTTTAGGAGATGGTTTTGTTTGGGAGAGTGAATTTAGACTAAGAGTGACCGACCTGCAGAGGGAGATTGATGAGTTGAAAGAGGAGGTGGAATGTCTTGTGAATGAGAGCAGAAGTATGAAAGATAAGATTAGGAGAATGGAAGAGATAAATGCAAGGTGAATCAGAGTAGGAGAGAGAGAGAGAGAGAGAATTTAGGGAGTATGAGTGAGAGGTATGGGGGTGCTAGAAGAGGAGAGAATGGAAACAGTAGAAGAGAGGGAATGAGAGAGAGGTATGGGAATGCTAGCAGACGAGAGGATGGAAACAGTAGGAGAGACGGAATGAGAGAGAGATATGGAAGTGCTAGAAGAGGAGAGAATGGAAACGGTAGGAGAGAGGGAATGAGAGAGATGTATGGGAGTGTTAGAAGAGGAGAGAATGAAAACAGTAGGAGAGAGAGGTATGGGAATGCTAGAAGAGAGAATAGCAGTAGAGGAGAGGGAATGAGAGAGACCTATGGGAATGAAAGAAGAGAAGAGAATGGTAACAATAGGAGAGAGGGAATGGTAAGAGGTATAATGTATGGCGACTCAATGATCTGTGGTGTTTAAGATAGGATGCGTGAGGAGTGTTTGCCAGGAGGAACAATAGAAAGGGTGGCTATGGCAATTAAGAGAGGTGAAAGTGTGGATGAGATGATTGTGATGGTAGGAACGAATGACTTGAGTGGTAATGTAGGTCGGGCAGCGAGAGATATGAGAATTTTGCTTGAGACTGTACAGAAGAAGACAGAGAGAGGAAAAATGGTGTGTGTGTTGCCTAGGTATGATAATGATGAGCTGAGCAGAAGAGCGGTGATATTGAATGGCATAATAGCGAGAATGTGTGACAAGAGAGGACTGGTATATGTGGATGCTTGGAGTGCGTTTGAGGAAAGAGAGGAATTGTATGCGAGAGACCATTTACATTTGAATGCTGGAGAGATTGCTGTTCTGAACGAGTCAGTGTGTCCCAGGGAGGATGATAGCAGGGGTGGCCTCTTGTGGGAATGGATACTTGGGAGCCCAGTGGAGTCTGGAAGGGTAATGCTGGGTATAGAAACAATGGCATTTATCTGCGTTATAGTAATGCCAGGAGTATTCAGAATAAGGGAGAGGAATTGGTGGCGCTGATAGCATCAGCCTGGCCAAACATTGTTGTGATCACTGAGACGTGGTTGACAGAAGGGGATATAACAGGAATAGAAGTCGTTGGGTATAGCATTTTTCGTCAGGATAGGAGGGGAAAGCGTGGTGGTGGTGGTTATGATAAGTGATGACCTATGTCCTCTAAGAGTGGAGAATTTGGAAGGAAGTGAGACAAATGATTTTGAGAGCATATGGTGTGAGGTAGAGGTAGGCAAGACAGGATATTTAGTGGGGTGTTGCTACAGTTCCAGGAGCACAGAGGATGGGGACCAGGAGATGTTTAGACAGCTAAGTTTGGCAAGTGCAAAAAGAATGATTGTTATGGGAGATTTTAACTACAGTAGTATAAATTGGAGAGAGGAAGATGCATGTAGCAATAGGGGAATGGAATTTCTAGAATTCTTGATGGACAAATGTCTTAGGCAACATGTAACAGAGGGAACAAGAGGTTCAAGAGTTTTGGATTTGATTATAGCATCAGAAGAGTTGATAATAACTGAGTTGAGACATCTCTCCCACCAGTTAGAGAGAGTGACCATATGGTTTTGACTTGGAAAATGAATAGACATGCAGGAGTATCAAAGAGACGGGAACTTATGTGGAATTATAATGCAGGTGATTATAATAGTCTTAGACGTCAACTTCGGGAAGTTTCATGGAGGGAGGAATTGGAAGGTCAGGATATCATTAGTGCGTGGGAAATTGTGAAAGAATATTTGTTAGCAGCAATGGTAAGTTGTATACCACATGTGAAGAAGAGGACACAATTTGGAGTAAAGCAGATGATAAACAATATTAAACAGGAATTGCATGTGAAAAAGAGCTATGGAAAATATATAAGGAGAGAGGTGAAGAGAAGATGCATGAAGAATATAAGACACAGGCCAGAAGAGTGACTAGTGTGGTAAGGAAAGCGAAACTGGAATATGAGAGGAGATTGGCCCTAAGATCCAAAGAAAATCCTAGGGAATTTTTTAGCTATGTGGCCAGTAGGAGGAGAAATGACTGTAGAAGAATGATATTGTGAGATAAAAATGGGAATAGAGTGACTGATGCAGAGGACATAGTGGAATTGTTCAATGAACACTTTATTGGAGTATTTCATCCTAGAGGAGTCGGTTTTAATGCTAGAGGGATAGGGCTGGTTCGAGGTTTAGAGGTACAGGAGGAGAGTGTGTTTCAGATACTGAGTAATCTGGATGTCAGTAAAGCTGTGGGACTGGATGGTATTTCACCACGAGTTTTGAGAGAATGTGCTAGGGAACTGACAGTGCCTTTAACCTGGCTTTTCAATGAAAGTCTGGCTTCGGCAAAGGTACCCAGGGAATGGAAGGAAGGTAAGATAGTGCCATTGCATAAGGGTGGTAACAGACTGGAAGTGTCTAATTATAGGCCAGTCTGTGTGTCATCAGTAGTTGTTAAGATCTTGAGTGAGGGACCGTATACAGCATTGGACAGATGAGGGTAATGTTATCTGTGAGGGTTAACATGGATTTGTGAAAGGGCGCTCTTGTTTTAGCAATATGATAGCCTTTTATAATAAAGTTACAAGAACATTAGATGAGGGAAAGGCATATACTGCAATTTTCTTAGACTTAGCGTTCAATTAACTTAGACATGATAAGCTGATATTTAAGTTGCAGCACATGGGTCTGGATGTCAGATTGGTCAACTGGATTCAGGATTGGCTGTCTGATAGGTATCAGAGAGTTGTGTATGGTGGAGCAGTTTCAAGGAGGCAGAGGGTTACAAGTGGGGGTCCCACAGGGCTCAGTACTAGGACCTATATTGTTTAACCTTTATATCAATGACATTGCCAGTGGATTGGAAGTGGATATTCAGTTGTTTGGGGATGATGCGAAGCTGGGAAGGATTATTAGTAATAGTGCAGATGTGGTAGCCCTGCAAGAGGATTTAAATAAGCTAGATAGATGGGCAAATGAATGGGGGTATCAGTGTAATGCAGCAAAATGTAAGGTCTTGAGGTTTGGGAAACATCGATGGGATGCTGCATACTCTATGGGAGGAGTTATATTGGAGGAAGTAGGGGAGACAAGAGATCTGTGGTTGATGATTGATAGAAATCTGAAGTTTAGGGGACATATTGCAAAGGTGGTGAAGGTAACACAGAGGATTGCTGCAATTATGAGAAGGACAATGACCTGCAGAGATAAGAGGGTTATCATTCCATTGTATAAGTCTCTGATCAGACCACACTTGGACTATTGTTCTAAGATTTGGTCCCCAGGATTTGAAAGGGATAAATTAACTTTGGAAAGGATACAAAGACGGATGACAAAGATGGTTTCAGGACTGTACAAGCATAGTTATGAGGATTGGCTGAGGGAATGTGGACTGTAGAGTTTGGTGGATAGAAGAAGGAGAAGTGATATGATTGAGACTTTTAAACTGTTGAGAGGTGGTTACAGGGTTGACACTGGGAAGTTCTTTCGCTTGGTTGAACAGTAGGAAGGAGTGATGACAAGAGGCCATCCCTGGAAGTTACGAAAGGAAGCCGTGAGCAAGAGGGTGAGGAGTGGTTTCTTTGCATGGAGGGTGGTTGAACCGTGGAATGCATTGCCTGATGGAGTGGTGGGAGCGAGAACGGTCAATGAGTTTAAGGAGTGGTATGATAGACTTTGTGTTTCTTAGGGGGGATCTCCCCTCAATGAGTCTTGACATACTTTATGTTCTTAGGAAGGTCCTCCCACGATGAGTCTTTTGACTCCATGGAGGCCTGAATGATAATAATAAGAAGAAAGACCCCCCCCCCAATTCCTCTTGTTTTCCACTTACTATCGAAAGAATAATATGATCTTCCCTATTTTAAGGTATAGAAAGTGTCCAAAACAATTTCAATATGTCTTCATTCACACAAAAGTTTTTTTCCCCATTAATATATGATGATATCAGATTTTCTTTGAAAGAGTTTGACAATTTCATGTTGTTTACATCATTACATCATTTACATCATTTGGTAATATTATAGATAAATGCATAACAAATATTTCATGGAAAGAAGCCAAGAGTGTTTGAAGCATTGTGGCATTCTACAAAAAGAGAACATCGCATGAAATTTAATCAGAAGGAAAGACGTGGGTTCAGGTTATACAGGACCATTTCTATAAATCATAAGAGTGGAATGGTGGGATAGCATATGGGGGCAAAAAGAAAATTTCTGAAGTTGAGAGAAACTATCTTATCAGTATGTAACATTAGATACAAGAAGACCAAGGGTCTTGGATATGATCATCTCATTCAGAGGATATAAATGGGAATGTCAGTGCCATTTGGTTTCTGCTCAAGGACTATTAGGCAGATCTGAATATATTCCTGAATTATAATAATCATAGGCATGAAATGGATGAATGAAGAGGTTAGGCAGTCTGGATGGAGACTAAAAGAAAAGTCACATGGAGATATTTCAGTATACAAGCAGAAGCAAGAATGATTTTGGTTGTTGAAAATAGTAGAATGATAACCACTTTGGAGAATACAGTTGAGATATTAAATGAACAATTCATGAAGGTGTTTCATCCTCATGAATGTGACAATCTACAGAACTTGAGTGCAGTTGGAAGAGAGGAGATATATGGGAGAATTGAGCTTGTGAAGTTGATGATATATCATGTGTTTTGAAGGAATATTCCAGATTGTTCCAGTTCATAAGAGAGATGATAAAAGCGAGACATTGGAGTTGTAATTAAAGTGTTAGTGAGGACCATGATTTAGAATTGAGTTGATAAAGGAAGATTGTGTTTTAGCAATCTACTTACTTATTACAACAATGTGGGAGATTTTGCAGAAGCCTTTGAAAGATTGCTGTAGGACAAGTTGGTAATTAAACTGGAACAGATGGGCCTGGGTTGGAGATTGGTGCCAACAATTTGTGAATGGGTGGGAAGTGATATACAGTGGTGTGTGAGCCTGTTGTTAAACCAACAATGGTTATTAATTATAGAGGGGCATGTACTTCAATTCACAATGGTGAGCAAATTTTTTTTAGTGAGCTGGTTGTTAAAAATTATCAGCAGACCCCCTGGTGATATCCCAGAAGAGAAAAGTCACTAGTAGTGTCCCTCAAGGATCTGTTTAACTTGTATTCAAATGATATTATTAAAAGTTTGAATGGTGATATGCAGCTGTTTGCTGATGATGCAAATGAGAAGAAGTATGAAATGTGGTTTAGATGTTGTGACTTTGCAGGAGGACTTGCAAAGTCACAACATCAAGATGAGTCTGCAATAATAATATTATTATTATTGCAGACTCATCGTAGGCCCATATACAGTGGCTCACACACCACTGCATATCACTTCCCACCTATTCACAAATTGTTGATACCAATCTCCAACTCAGGCCCATCTGTTCCAATTTAATTACCAACTTGTCCTGCATCGACAACATATTCTTGTAATGTATTCCATTCACTGATAACTCTCCATGTAAAAAATCTATTACTCACACTCCTCTTCACCACACTTTTACGTAACTTCCAGGGATGGCTTCTAGTTCTTCCCTCTTACTTTTTCTGGATTAATCTGATAAAATCCTCTCACTAACTTAAATGTCTCTATCATATCACATTGTTTCCTCCTATACACCGAACTCTGCAGTCCACATCTCTTCAAGTCCTCTCCATTGCCAGCATTCTAAAGTCCCGATATTGTCTTAATCACTTATCTTTGGACCCTCTCCAGTGTTTCCACATCACATTGAAAACCAGGTGACCAAATCTGAGCACAACAGTCGAAGTGTGTCGTGACCAGTTCTTTATACAGTGGCACAACCACTTCCTTATCCTTACATGTTTGAGTATCACAGCAGCACTATGATGTGCATTCTTTGTAACACTTGCAATATGCTCTCTAAACTTCAGCTTACAGTCAACCATTGCTCCCAGATCTTGAATATCATCCACTTCCTGCAGTATGGCACCACCAGTATAGTACACAGCCTTCAATTAATATTAAAATTACAACCCCACTACTTTGCCCAAGTCAAAAGTCTATTCAAATCTTCCTGAAAGAAATTAACATCGGCAGTGCTACTTATAATTCTTCCCAACTTTGCATCATTAGCAAACAACTGAAGATCACTAGTGAGTCCATATGATATATTATTTACAAACAAGTTAAAAAGCAGGGGCCCATGAACAAGAGCCTATGCTCATGCAATTAACAGACATAATGCACGGTATCAGAGCAACCTGCCCTCCACACAAGCCTTTGTTGCTAAGGTCTCCTTGTTCTCTGGGGATAAATCTACTAGCTACACTCTTTTTTTGAGACACTGCTCAATCATACCCAACTTGCTGGTATCATTCAGAGAGCCAGTCTCCAATCTATCTAACCAATGTACTATCTATATTGGTTAGAAGATATTCCCATCCTGTGCATCTTGTACACCAACTTATCATGTGGTAATCTATGAGATGCCTTTGCAAAGTCCAAGAATATCATTGTATATGATTATCTCTTATCTAACACACTTGTTACCTTATCATAAAATGCAAGTAATTTGCTAAAACAGGACCTGCCCTTTACAGATTCATGCTGACCATCATAATGAATGCAATATCTGTCAAACCAGTCCTGTATTCTATTCCTAACTAATTTCTCCAACACCCTGACTACAGCTGCAGTTATACAGACTGGTCTGTAATTGGTAACTTCTGTCCTAGAACCATGCTTGTAGAGTGGTATTATTTTGCCTTCTTTCCATTCCTTAGGAACCATACACACTGCAAGACTTTCATTAAAGGTTAAGGACATAGCTGTTGTGCACATTCCTTAAGAATAAATGATGATATGTCATCCATTTCCACAGCATTATTAACATCTGACCCAATCGCCACCTGATACACCTCTGATTCTTTCAACTCCAATTGTAATATTTGCTTCTCTTCTATAGATTGCACAGCATCGTTTACATCAGTATCATATACATTGATAAGCTGCTAATTGGATAATTCCACTATATCCAGTGTCAACTTTCCATAATTATTCTTTCTCTTGCTTGCCATATAGTGGAAAAATTTCCTTCAATTAGCCTTGGTCTGACCAGCCAATCTTCTCTCATACTGCACCTTTTCTTTCTTTACCATGCTCGTCACCTTCTTCATCTGCAGTTTATACTCCTCATGGATCCAATCACCAACTACGTTGTACCTCCTCCATAGCATTTTCTTTTCCAACACAGCTTGCTTGCTTGATTTTTACTGTTCATCCACTTCACTCCTTACTTGCTTAACCCTTGGTATGCAGTTATATATTGCTTGTGTCAGATCGTGCCTTATGAATTTCCCTGCATTGTCAATATCTTTTCTACTCAGCTCATCTACCCAATGTACTGAAGATAATTGACTACAGAGGTCCCCCATAATAAATACATGCTTTATACTTCTACATATATCAATTTTTACCAATAACTTTTTCTTGTTTAACCACTTCCTAAGGTTTTCACGAGGCCACATATGGATTTGGTCACCTGGTTTTCAAAAAAGGATAAAGAGATATTGGAATAGATCCAGAGATGATTGACTAAGGTTTCTGCTCTCTGGAATGTTGAGTATGAAAACAGATTCAAGGAGAAGCAACATGATTGAGATGTGTAAGTTGGTTAGGGATTATCACCAGTTTAATGCAGATGAGGTTTCTCTGTATGATTTCTTCTGTCATCACACTGATGGTATTTCTACATTTGTGCAAATTAAACATTGATTTCCTATGCTACACTCTCTCGAGCAGTGAGATCACATCCGTAGCTCTGTTGACTTTCTTTATTGCAAGTTTTCCAGAATACCACACAATCTAACTTTTTCTTAGCAATCCACAGCATAACAATTGTATTTCTTCTTCTATGCTCATGCAATTAGCAGATATAATACACTGGTATGTATCCCTCCCCACAAGCCTTTGTTGCTAAGGTCTCCTTATTTTCTATTAATTTTTCCCATGACCAGCAGCATATCACAAATTTTGCTTCATGCAAATTCCAATTTCATTTGCATCTATACATCACCTTAAAACAATAAATAATATAAAAATAGCTTCATTTCTATGCCCCCACTTCTGTATACAGATAAAACCATCATCTATAAACAAAGTTGATTTTGTATCATTCTTCTCAACTCCTTCATTAACAAGTCCTGATTTAATTTCTATAAAGAACAACACACTGAATGATTCCTTTTATCTTTTGACAAAAGGACATCAGCATATCACATAGGTTAGACAAGGAAGGTCTACTGATCACAACATTATTATCCTAGCCTCCAAACTTGTGGTCTTTATACTCGCACTCAGTTGGCATCTGTATAACATCATGGAAGTAGCCTATTCTTGAGATAAAGGATACCATCATCTCAGTAATAAATTAATCAACATGGATTCTGTCAATCTTATAATCCTGAGCAGATTTTGCCATCAGCCTCATTGTGATTGGATAGGCAGTGATGGTAATTTTGTCTTTTTTACTGGTAATGCAAAGATGTCCCCAACATTTTTGTTCTTTTACCTGGTAATTAACGATCTTCTCTTGCTGATCTGAAATCTATTCATAATTTTACTGATGATGGCACACCAGATTTCTCATTTCACAAACATTCTATAACTAATATGTTAATAGAAAAACTAATTTCCAGGTCATTTTTCAATCTAACTAAAGTAATTTTGGCTACTTTAAAAAAAAAAAAAACTCGCAAGCCTTTGTCAAAGAATGACACCAACAATAGCAAAAATGACTTCTGCAATTTAGATTTCCTAGCACAAACTCTTCATGTTTAGCTTCCTCAGTGTCCTTCCTTTCCATATAAGCTGCAATTTTTCATCAAATTGTACCCAACTGTGTAATACTGTCTCACATTTCAAATGATACACTAAAAATTTTAGAAAGCTTTGTTGTTCACAACAGAATAATTCAGAATAATTATGATCTCACTGCAACACTTTATCTATACAAAAGACAATCTTCATATTTTCTTGGCTTTCTAAACATTTATTATTATAACAGACCTCCATGGAGTAATCAATGAACTTATCATTGGAGGGCTCTCTCTCTCTCTCTCTCTCCAAGCAATCATACTGAATGTTAAACTCATTCACAATGCATTCAGCTCTCCATAACAGAGAAATTACTCTTCACTACCTCTGTAGGAATGATTTTTCCTTCTCACTTTCCACTATATGTATAGTCTCTTCTGTATTATTATTATTATTATTATTAAGAGAGACCTCCAGGGAGTCAGGGACTCATTGAGGGAGGCTACGTACTACACACATGCTATCAATACATGTTCTTAAATTCCTTCATACTGCATGTACACACAACATTCAATGGCAATCCATTCCAATCATCCGCTACTCTATGAGAGAAAAATCTACCCACTTCTTCACAGCATTAATGCTCAACTTCCATGGATGTCCTTACCCCTTTCACCACCCTCCATAAAATTAAAAATTCCATCAACTGAAATCCTGTGTGATCCTTTCAGAAGTTTGCAAGTCTCAATCATATCATCCTTTTTTCTCCTGTTTGCTATTTCTGTAGCCTATCAGAATCACATGAAATTAGGAGACTAGACCTGTGCACAATAGTCCAAGTGAGGTCTTATAAAGGCCTTCCCAACTTTGCATCATCTGTAAACAGCTGCACATCCCCAGTTGTTAAACGTACAATTTTAACAATAATGGTCTCCCAAAACAGATCCCTGTGGCACTCTGCTAGTGACTTTCTCCTTTGAGATATATACCTCCTCCATATACAATCTACTGATACCTGTCTGACAGCCAATTAGCTATGCAACTTACTGGTCTTATCTGATCCCATCTCTTTCAGTTTAGCTACTAGCTGAACATGTGGCAGTCTATCAGAGGTCTTTGAAAAATTCAAGTACACCATTGCATATATATCTCCTTTATCCTTTACAAGAAATTTATCATCCAAGGTGAATTTTTCACTTTGTTGTAATATGTAAGCAGACTGCTGAAACCTGATTCTCCCCCTAACAAACCTATGTTAACCATCATATAGAATACTGCTGTTATCAGTCTAATACCTTAGCAACAACCCCAGCTGCATAGATTGGCCGATACTTTAATACCAAATTTATTATAGCAGTCATTCAGTTTAGTTTGCAGGATTCCCTGACTTGTACTGGATTAATTTAGAAGTATAACATCATCTGGCTAAAGCAAAGAGCTGAGATTAACATCTCCAATTTTGATATCAGGCTAAATACCACTTTCCTTTATAATGTGATCTATATAGATGATGAATAATAGAGGTAATAATGTGCACCTTTTTCTCAACCTGATTTAATATCAAACCATCTTCCTGTACCTCATTCAATTCTAACTTAAAACTGAAATGCAGACTAATATTGCTTGATATAATGTGCCAATCACACCATACAACTGTAGCATTTCAGTTAGCTTTTATCTTGGAACCTGTCATAAGCCTTTACATATACAAAACTTAAATACTGATCCTTGTTATATTCACAAGATTCCTTAACTATGTCTTAAAGTGAAAATCTGATCCTGACAACTTCTAATTGCTAAATCCAGTTCTTCTCGAAGGTTCTCTTCCACAATTTTTCTTAACATTTTATCAGGTATACTTGCATAAATCTGACTGGGAACACTCAGAGAAATTCCTCTATAATTCTCATATTCAGTTTTATTTCCCTTTTTAATCAAATATGGAGATATACAAGTTTTACAGTGACTACACTGCATAATTTAAGAAGGCCTGGTCAGAAAGTCAAATTCTACCAGATTGTGAATTATGCAGTGTGGCCACTGAAAAACTTTTATACTTCCATATTTGATTAAAATCAGACTTACTCTTAACTTTTTCTGTCCTTCTTAACATACAGTGAACAAGCCATGAGCACATTACTCTAGACCAGAGGTCTCCAAACTACGACCCGTGGGTCAGATGCAGCCCGCGATATGATATGATTTTATTCAGTCCGCCAGTTGGACTAATTTTTCAATAAGAATCCCCCCAAAAAAACACGGGGTATTGATAGATTTCAAATGCATTAATTAAAATTGTGTTCAAAATATATTCCTGAATAGCAAAAAGTAACCGTAATCCAAGTTATGGTCTTTCTGACTGTAAAAGGTCGGTTAAAATGGACTGACGAAGAAAAAAAATTTAAAAGAATTCAAAACGAAATAAAAAAGTTATTACATCCGAATAAACTTTTTTATCAACAAAAAAATTTATGTCACATGAAATAAGAACATTTAAAAAAGTCGGTAAAAACAAGGTTAAAATGAACTAACGAGCAAAAAATGAAATAAAAACAAAATTTCCCGATCTGTATTCATTGACAAAAAACTCTAAGTTATACGAAATTAAAAAAAAGTTACATGTAAATTATTGGTGTATATTTGGTTGAGAAACTAACGACTAGCAAAAATTAAACAAATTGTTTCCCCGAACAGAAAAAAATGAATTCGGCTATTTCAAAAAAAAAGTATCAGTTCGTGCATAGAAATTGTTGTGATAAGATTTTTTCTGGTAATTTTTACACTTTTTTTTGAAATAAATAAAAAAAAAATATATATATATATATATATTTTTTTTTTTCTACTTTTTTGGATATTTCGGGTAAGTTATTAATCGAAATATCCAAATTATTACATTGCACCACTTGCAGTGGTGCAATGTAATACTCAATTTGTAATTGCATAAATGTATATTTAAAGGTCCGTATTCACTTTTCCCCGAATGAAATACATCAAGTCAAAATACAGGGTAAATTTATCTGATGAAAATAGCCTTTTGACTCATTATCTGATGGACATTTGAAATTGCTACTTGTAATTAGCACTTCAAAATTTGAACCTGAGTTTAATAAGATTTTAAAAACACAAATACAGTTACATCATTCACATTAATGGATTTATTATAATTTGTGATAAAAATATGAGAATTTGCTGATAGTGTTCGTTGTCATTAATATACGATAATTTAATCTCACATACTCTGTAATCAGTTTTTATCTGCTTTCAATAAAACTCATATATCTAGTTCTAGATTTTTTTTTTTTTTTTTTTACTACGGCCCGTTGAACAGTGCTGAAGTACCCAATATGGCCCTCACGGCGAAAAGTTTGGAGACCACATACTCTGTAATTACATGATGTAAATACTCTGATTACAGAGTATTACATACTCTGTAATCAGTTTTTATCTGATTTCAATAAAACTCATATATCTAGTTCTAGATTTTTTTTACTACAGCCCGCTGAACAGTGCTGAAGTACTCATCGTGGCCCTCACGGTGAAAAGTTTGGAGACCACTGCTCTAGACTATATATTTATTTCAAACAATAAGTTTTGATTCTCTTATTTGGTCAATTAAGTATACAATGATATTTATGTGATTATTTGGATTTATGTGAGAAGTAAGATAATGTGTTTTAGCAATCACATGCTGAGCATGCTTTATGACACCACAAAGATCTTTGGGAGTAATGTCATACTGCAATTAGAGAAATTGCAATGAAAATTATCAATGTGCTGGAATTCGTAGAGGTTGACAAGCATCATTGCTGCTATGGTTGCAAGGAGAAATAACACACATTTACTATGGTTATAAATAATCATAACATTACATCTGATGTTATGATTATTTTATCAGACGATAAAATAATCATAACATCAGATGATATCATAATTTTTGCAAATACTCCAGAAGACCTTAATATAATGATAGAAGACTGTATCATGAAAGCAGAAAAGTTGGTCTAAAAATAAACAGAAAAAAACTAAAATCATGTTTACTCATTTTGTAACATCAAAAAACATAATAATAGAAAACAATTTCTTGGAAAGAGTCTTTTCATATATATACTTGGGTCTTCTCATTGATCTAAACTGTGGACTCCAAAAGGAAATAAATAGAAGAGTTCAGCTTCCTGGGGTGCATTCAGAAAATTGAAAAGCATTTTTCTAAACAATGATGTCCCACTCTGTTTAAAAAAGGAAGACATTTAATCAGTGTATACTTCCAGTCATTACATATGGTTTTGAAACTTGGTCTCTAACAAAATCACTGGCAAATAAACTAGCAATAACTCGAAGAAAAATGGAGAGGTTGATTGATGCCAGGCATCACAGTAAAAGATAAGAAGTGAACCACCTGGATAAGAAGCCAGACTCATATCACTGGCATCATTCTTCACCACAACCAACTAAAATGGAAATAGGCTGGACATCCATCCAGAAGAGAAGATGAACAATGGACCACAATATTAATGAACTGGATTCCAAAAGGAGAGAAACGAGGCTGAGGATGTCCTAAAAGAAGGTGGAGTGATGAATTGTCAAATTTTATTGGGAAAAATTGGTTAGCCATTGCCAAGAAAGGTTGATGGAACTAGAGACCTTCATCCAGCAGTGGAAAAAAAAATGGCTGAAAAGAAGATGGTTCTATCACTTCATATGTCTAATACATAATGAAAATATTTTGAATAGTGAGATTAAGAGACATCACTATTACAAGTACTGGGTAAATTTTATTATTATTGTGATTCAATAATAAGGTGTGACACCTTTTGGCAACTGGCATATGGAAATATGAGTTCTGCATTGCTTCAACCTTGGTATCACTTCTGGGTCTGACTCTCACCAAAGAGAACTCAATAAAGGTCGAAACCGGTCTGGGTAGTGATCTTTCCATAATGCATAGCATTATACATGTCTACAAGGAGATATGCTTTGCATTATGGGATACTAAGGAAAGTGATAAAAACTTAGTCCTCCTTTGCCACGAGTTGCCCTAGTCCTGAAGATACTTCAGGTGCAAACTTTGTTTGCTTACACTTGGATGAAGGATTAAACTAAATATATAATTTATCCTCCATGGAGTCAAAAGATTCATTATGCCCATCCTAGAAAACTCAGTTTGTCATACCACTCATTGACCGTTTGTGTTCTCACTACTCTGTGAGGCAATGCATTCAAGGTTCAATCACCATCCATGCAAAGAAACCACTCCTTACGCTCTTGCTCACAGCTTCCTTTTGTAATTTCTAGGAATGGCCCATTGTCCTCATTCCTCCCTCCTGTTCCACCATGCAAAAGAACTCCCTAGTGTCAACCCTACAGGTACCTCTAAACAGTTCTAAAGTCTCAACTATATCAGTCCTCCTTCTATCTACCAAACACTGCAGTCTACATTCCTTCAGCCTGTTTTCATAACGAACAGTGTATAGTTCTGATGACATCTTCATTATCTGTCTCTGCATCCTTTCCACAGTTAATTTATCTCCTTTAAATCCTGGAGACCAAATTTGGCAATAGTCCAAGTGTGGATTGATCAGGATTATATACAATGAAATGACAACTCTTATCTCTGGAGGTGAGCGTCCTTCTTAGTATTGAGGCAATCCTCTGGGTGACTTTCACCACCTTTGCAATATGTTCCCTGAATTTCAGGTTTTTATCAATCACTACCCCCAGATTCCTTGCCTTCCCTACTTCCTCCAGTACAGTTCCTCCAACAGAGTATGCAGCCTCACATCAATGTTTCCAAACTTCAAGATTTTGCATACTGCTATATTAAATTGACAAGTACATTCATTTTTGCCCATCTGTCTAGCTTATTCAAATCCTCTTGCAGGGTTTCCACATCTGTACTATTACTAATAACCCTTCCCAGCCTTACATCATCTGCAAACAACTGACTAGCCCTCCTGCAATGCACTGACAATGCCTTTGATATCAAGGTTGAATAATACAGGTCTCAGTACTGAGCCCTGTGGGACCCCACTTGTAACCTTCTGCCTCCTTGATATTGCCCCACCATACACAACTCTCTGATACCTATCAGACAGCCAGTCTTGAATTCAGTTGACTAACCCAACGTCTAAACCCACGTGTTGCAACTTAAATATCAGCTTATCATGTGGCACCCTGTCAAATGCATTTGCAAAATCCAAAAAAATAGCAGTATATGCCTTTCCCTCATCAACTGCTCTTGTCACTTTATTATAAGAGACAATCATATTACTAAAGCAAGAGCACCCCCTACTTAACAAATCCTTGTTGACTCTTACAGATAACATTACTCTCATCTGCCCAATGCTGTATATGATCCCTCACTTATTTCTCCAAAATCTTAATAACTACTGATGAAACACAAACCGGCCTATAATTGGACACTTCCAGTCTACTACCGCCCTTATGCAATGGCACTATCTTACCTTCCTTCCATTCTTTGAATACCTTTCCCATAGCAGACTTTCATTGAAAAGCCAAGTCAATGGAGGTATCAGTTCTTTTACACATCCTCTCAAAAACCCATGGCGAAATTTCATCCAGTCCCACTGCTTTATTGACATCCAGAGTACTCTTTTTTTTGAACCACACTATCCTCTTGTACTTCTAAACCTTGAACCTGCCCTATCCCTCTGGTATTAAAACCTACTTCTCCAGAATGAAATACCTGAATAAAGTGTTCATTCAACAACACCACTATGCCCTTTGTATCAGTCATTCTATTTCCATTTTTATCCAACAATGTCATTTTTCCACAATCATTTCTCGTCCTATTGGCCACATAGCTAAAAAAATTTGGTAGAATTTGCTTTGGATCTTAGGGCCAATCTGTTCTCATATTCCAGTTTTGCTTTCCTTACTATACTAGTCACTCTCCTGGTCTGAGTCTTATGTTGTTTATGCATCTGCTCTCCACCCCTCTCCTTATATCTCATTCCATAATCTCTTTTTGAACTGCAGTTCCTGTTTGATATTGTTTGCCATTCACTTTACACCAAATTGTGTCCTCTTCTTCACTCTTGGTATACATCTTACTGTTGCTGCTAATAAATATTTCTTCACAATTTCCAAGAACGAATGATATCTCGCCCTTCCACTTCCTTCTTCCATGGAACTGTCCCAAGTTAATATCTAAGATTATTATAATCACCTGCCTTATAATTCCACATATGTTCCCTTTTCTTTGATACACCTGCATGTCTATTTATCTTCCAAGTCAAAACCACATATTCATTCTCTCCAACTGGGAGTAGAGATGCTATCTCAGTTATAATCACTTCTTCTGATGCTATGACCAAATCTAAAACTGCTGGGCTTGGCAAATGCAAGAAGAATGATTGCCATGGGAGATTTTAACTACAGCAGTATAAATTGGGAAGAGGAAACTACATGCAGCAATAAGGGAATGTAATTTCTAGAATTCTTGAGGGATAAATGTTTTAACCAACATGTAGTAGAAGGAACACAAGGTTCAAGAGTTTTGGATTTGATAATAGCACCAGAAGAGATGATTATAATGGAGATGGCATCTCTGGCCACTGTTGGAGAGTGATCATGTGGTTTCGACTTGGAAAATGAATAGTCATCTTCTGCTCCTCACCCTTTATGCTTCCTGGCTTGTAGCTTGACTCCACTAAATACACTGTCTTGCCTACCTCTACCTCACACCATCCCATCCCATCCCATTAATGTCCCACCTCCTATCTAGGAGGTTGACTGCTATGATGTGACACATGGTTAACTATTAGTGTAATGACATGTGGTGAGGATCCTATCTCTTCCACATATTATCGTAAATACCTCACACCATATGTTTTCAAAACCATTAGTGCCATTGCTCTCCAAATCCTCCACTCTGAGAGGACATAAGTCATCACTTATCATAAGTAGTACTCCACCACTGCATTTTCCCTTCTGATCCTGTCAAAAAATGCAGTACCTTGCTACTTCTATTCCTGTTAGTATATCATCTTCCTTCAACCACATCTCAGAGATCCCAATAATCTTTGGACAGGCTGATGCAATCAGTGCCATCAATTCATCTCCTTTACTCTGGATACTCCTGGCACTCCATTTCTCAAAGAAGAGAAATAGTGTGCACTCTCATCAGGATACCTATAGATGGGATTTAATAGTGAGAGAAGTATAAAGAATAAGCATATCACTGTTTCTATACTTATCATTATCCCCTCCAGACTCCACTGGATTCAACATTACCTGTTGTATTCCCCCCCCCCCTCTCCCAAGCACCTATTCCCACCAGAGTCCACCCCTGCTACCATCCACCCTGATAATTCTAATTTCAAGCATTGATGCACTGACTTGTTCAGAGAACAGCAATCTCTCCAGATGTCTTTCCTCATTCAAATGGAAGCAGTCTCTCGCATACAGTTCCTTTCTGCCCTGATATCCAAGCATCCATGTATTCCAAGCCTCTCTTTTTACACATTTTGGGTATCATACTATTGATTATTAATATCCCTCTCCTCAGCTCTTCATTATCATACCTGTACAACACACACACACACACACACACACACACACACACACACACACACACACACACACACACACACACACACACACACACACACACACACACACTTCCCTCTCTGAGTTGTCTTCTGTACAACCTCAAGCAAGAACCTCAAATCTCTTGCCATCTGATTCACAGTGCTTCTCAAGTCATTCGTGCCCACCATCACAGTCATCTCATCCACCTTTTCATCCCACTTAATTGCCATAGCCACACTTTCTATGATTTCTCAGGCAAACACTCCTCAGGCACATTTTATCCTCCACTCTTCCACACCATGGATCATCGAGTCTCCATACATCACACTTCTTACCACTTTGTTCCTTCCTTACTCACCTGCATCCCTCATTCTCTCTCTCTCTCTCTCTCTCCTTTAACACTTTCTTTCTTTGTTTCCCTACTTACCAGGACTACAGAGATGTCGTGGCATCTCTGTATTCCTGGTTCCAGCACTCCCTTGCATTTTTTCATTCCCCCCTCTTTTTCTGCTTCTGTTCTCTCCTCTTCTGCCATTCCCATAACTCTCTCACTCCTACTCTGATTTACTTTGCATTCATTGCTTCCATTCACTTAATCTATTCTTTCATTCTTCTCAACTCATTCCCAAGACATTCCAGCTCCTCTTTCAGCGCATCTATCTCTCTGTGTATGCTACCCACTCTTGCTCGCCATTCATCCTCCCAGCTAAGACCATCTCCAAAAACTTCACAGTGATTCAAACTTTCCACACTCCCCACTTTTATTATTTTTTTCTTCATTTACATTCTGCTCGTTTTCCTCACCCCCTATCACACTACTTGTCTCTCTTCTGCCTCGGACTACTAAATATTTCACTAGTATATCAACCGGCATAACTAGAATTGCTAGTACTCTAGGTAAATACACTAAATATTTATTATCATCAAGGGCCTATATGGAATCATGAAAAAACATAAATTTTAATTCAGATCACAACTTCCCAAATACAGGACATGGATTCATTTTTAAGTTTTGTTGCCAGAAGAAAGAAAAAAAGAAAGAACTGCCACTTATTGTCTCTTGATTTGATATCAGTAGTCAAAGGGGTTGGCAGATTCACACTGCTCATATTCTTGAAAATGGATGCAATTCATAATGTTCTTCTTGTAGTATTGTAATTTTTAAACAAATTTGCTTTTTGTTGGACAAAATTTGTAAAAGTATGTGGAATTTCCCAACAAAATACAGTTGGGAAATTCAAACAATTACAATGCACATATATGGAGAATGGTATCTTTTTCATTTGAATGCATATGAAAAAAGATACCATTCTCCACGTGCATGCATTTTTGTTGTTTGAATTTCCCAACTGTATTTTGTTACACTAATGATGGTTTAGGAAACTTAACCTGTGCTTTTACCTGCCTATACTTTTTCTCCTGTATACTGATGCACTTCTCTCACTATTAAATCCTATCTGTAGTTTAAAAAAGAGTGCCAAGTAAACATGATGCTATTTAGGATATGAAATAGGTGCATGTGTATAACTATATTAAAAAACAATAACTAAGAAATGCTATAACTGACAAAAATTTCTCAATCTCTCCCCATACTTCACTTACACTTAAGAATCCTTTCTGAGTTTTCATATTGCAGTACTAAAAGTTCCATAACTACAGGCTCAAATGAAAGTCAGAATGAAAAGACCATAAAGCTATTCTAAAGAGATGCCTAATGTAACTCAAATTGGCTTCCTTTTTCAAACTTTATTGATCAGATCATCTTATTGAGTGGCAATTATCTAACACAGACAGTTAACTTCCAACTAGACTACCACATAATCCCCATCATTCTTCCACTAAATATTTTCTTAAACAGTTCTATCTCCAAATAAACTTTTGATGTTTTCTCTCCTCTTGGCAAACTTCTACAATAATGTTATCCACATTGTTGGATATCTGAACACAGAGTAGGAAATTAATCCCACCAGGTAAGAACATTTTGGGAAAATTTGGAGAAAAGGGCAAAGCTAATAATAATGGTAACTATTTACTGGACTTCTGCTCAGGACACAGACTAATCATTATCACACCATATTTCAACATATAGATGTTCACGAGTTCACATGATGACACAAGAAATAAAAAAAGCCCCATTAACTACATCATTTTTGAATAGTGATATCAACTACCGGTTCAGGATACACGAGTGTGCAGAAGATTTGCAATTGGAAGTGACTATTACCTAATATTAAGCAGATAAAAATGGATATCACATTGAAAAGAACAGAAGGTAAGGAAGTTTTTAAAAATAATTAAAGTTCAGCAACTTTTACAGGTAAATTGTGGACTCGACGATACAAATATTATTGAAGAAAAAAATGAAACAGATTGAAAACAAGAACCTAACCTTGGAGTCTCATTGGCAAACGAAGACATTGATTCAGCTACTGAGGTGGTGAAGTTGTCTGCAAGGATAGAAAAATAAGAACATCATGGTGGACATAAGAAGCAACCCTTGAAAAGAAGAAAACATACCAAAAGTTCCTAGCAAATAAGATAGCAGATATCCTAAAGAAAAAAAAAAGTGAGCTAAGCTATGTGTAAAAGTAGCTAAACAGAAGTCATAGGAAGATGTTGGTATGGAGGCTATTGAAGAAGGTTAGAAATGGAAAAAAAGAGTACTGTAAAAGGAATCAAAAATGATAAAAGTGACACGAAAACTGAAGATAAGGATATCCTAGATGTCTGGAATAATTACTTTGAAAGACTGTTAAATGAGCAAACAGTGATAAAACTATACTAGAAAATTTTCAATAAAAATGCAAACAGGAGTACATATCAGTACTTGAAATGTAAAAAGGCAGCTGGAGTAGATGATATTTGACCAGAAATGCTTAGGTATGGAGGTATAAACGTTTTGCAGTTGCTACACTGCATAATTTAGAAGGCTGGTCAGAAGGTCGAATTTCCAATGATTGGAGTAGAGCTCTCATAGTACCAATCTATAAAAAGGAAATAAAGCTAAATGTGAGAATTAAAAAAGAATTTCTTTACTAAGTATTCCAGGTAAGATTTGTGCAAGCACACTTGAAAAGAGGTTAAGAAAGATTGCAGAAGAAAATTTGGAGAAGAACAAGTTGGGTTGAAGCCACATAGAAGTTGTCAAGATAAGACAAATAGTTGAGAAATCATGGGAATATGACAAGGATCTGCACTTCAGTTTTGTAGATCTGGAAAAGGCATATGACATGGTGCCCAGAGAAAAGCTTTTCAAAGCACTTTAATTATATGAGGTGAGAGAAACATTATACAGAGCAATACATCATCTATATTTAAGTTCTCTGTCAGCAGTTAGAATTGAAGGAAATGCAGTAAGATGGTTTGATGTAAAATCAGAGATAAGACAAGGATAAACATTATCTCCATTCTTATTCATCATCTATATCAGTAGTGGGGAACATCTGGCCTGCAGGCTGTATAAGGCCCTTGAAGTCATTTTGGTCTGGCCCTGCCAAGGCGACCGCAGGCGGGACTTGAAATTCAATAAATCTAGGAGCTTTTTTCATAGCAACATAAATTTATATTAAGTGAACGTAAATTTTGAGGGACAAGCAAGGAATGTCCATTATGGGAGAGACAGGGCACATATGCGTACATGACGGGACAGACACGTATGCTTCTCGTTGGCTGCTGCAACATACACACACACACACACACACTGGATAGTTAAGTTATTAAAACTTAAGTGGTGTGACATGCTACAAATGGTGACTACATAGAAAAGAAAAGTTGATGCAGAGTGTTGATCTTTCCAAGAGAAATGGGCAAATGATTATTTTTTTTGTTGAAGTCAAAGGCAAACCTGTGTGCCTAGTCTGTGGCAGTGTGTTAGCAGTAATGAAAAAAGCCAATCTGGAGCATCATTACAGCTCAAAGCATGCTAAACTGAATGAATTGGGAGGTCAAATCCGTCTGGATAAAATCGGTGCTCTTCAGCAGAGTTTGAAATGACAATAAGCTGCTTTCACTAGGCCTCGTTGTGACAGAGACAACGTTATTTAGATGAGTTATGTAGTGAGCGAGCTAATTGCAAAGAAGCTGAGGTCTCGTGTAGAGGGAGAGTTTGTGAAAAAGTGCATGGTGGCTGCTGTGGAGTTGTTAGCACCAGACAAAGTAAAATTGTTTCAGAGTGTTAGTTTGTCTCAGAGAACCATCTCAGATTGGATTACTGAGTTAGCACAAGATATCGAAAAAATGTTTAAGGATTCTGCAAGAGATTTCCAATTTTTCTCTCTGGTTTGTGATGAGACAACGGACATACAAATACTGCTCAACTGGCAGTTTTCGTTCATAGGATAACTGCAGAGTTTGACACGCGAGAGGAACTGCTATCACTGGAAGCCATGCATGGCACTACAAGAGGTAAGGACTTGTTTGAGAGACTTGTTTTATTAATGAAAAAACTTGAGGTAACATTTGAAAAGTTAAGTGGCCTTACTACAGATTTAGTTCCAGCCATGGTTGGCTCACAAGAAGGGTTAATTGCATTTGTCATGAAAGAACTGAATCGTCTCAGTCTTGATCCAAATGATTTAATTATATGCCACTGCATCGTACACTAAGAAAGTGTCTGAGCACAGTCATTGCGGCTCAACAATGTGATGTCAATAGTAGTGTCATGCATAAATTTTGTCAAAAGCAGAGAGTTTAACAGCCGATTGTGATGTGCGCTGCACAGCTTTCCAGAAGAAATTAACTTTTGTGTAGAGAACTTTAGTATTATTCTACTGAAATCTATGCTTAGTAGACAAGTATGTTGGCAGTTGCCATCAGGTGTAACAGTTATAGGCACTCTTGTTAGCAGATTTGACCTCTGTGAGTCAGCTTTGCTGAATGGATTCTGCAAGGTTGTACAAAAGACAATTTTCTCCAAGGCTGAGTCTCATTTTACATGGGATAGCATAGTGAACTTTCAAAACATACATCACAAGGTATAGGTCAATTTGCATGAAGTCACTAAGTCCATCAGAGGACACCTTGGACCTTATCCAAGTTTCCATAGTTTCCTCCTAATATCTCAACCTTGAAGTTCAACATGAATCAGACTGTTTTGTTTGGAAAGGAAAATTCTACAAGCAAATAGAGGGGACAGCCATGAAGACTCCATGGCATTCTCAATTTACAGGAAAACCCACCCATACACAAGCAGATACATTTGTCAGCAGTCACCCTTCCAATAGTATGGGAAGTATAAATCCTTGAAGGAGTATGCTGACTGGATTAATTTGCCATGACCACTAACCAGGTAACTCTGCTCATTTTAGGTGGCAGATGGATTAAAGAAGATAGCAGCATGCTATACTTTTTATTGTAATTTTGGTTGTGTGTTTGGTTAGTTTAAACTATAATTTAACTAAAAATTATTCAACAGTACATAAAAAATAAAGAGGTTAATGTTAATCATGAAATATTTATAAATACTACATTTTTGGTAGAAGTTCATCAATCAGACAGAAGCATCACAAATACTAGTTGGGTTGCAGAGAATTTCTATTCCAGTAAAATGTACAAAACATGTAGATATCTTCTATACTGCTGTTCAGGCATTTTGAAACTTGACATAAGCAAAATGGATAATCTTTTATGTAATTTTGCATTGCTGAACTGAAGCATTTTGGCTCTTTATTTTATTAATTTTGTAACTTATTGTACTAGATTGCAAGTGCTAAACTTATAAAGGTGCAGATCATATATTTAGTTTTTACCTTTCTTGTTATCCTATTTAAATTTTTCATTATTGTGTGCCTGTGAAAAAAAAATCTATCCATGAAAGAGTAATTTAATTAGCTACAAAAAACTTAATAATAAACAATTTTAATCGAACATCAGCATTTGATTTGATAAACCCATTGTACAATAATAGTGTACACGATGCTGATTCTTTTTTACTTTACTTTATGGAAGAGATTACATTTTCCATTGTTTTTAAGTTAAGTGAAGAATAAGAGTGCTTAATCTTTTTTTTTTTTTAAAGCCTTTCAGGAAAATATGCTCTGTGATGTTGGTTTAGTTATTAAATACATTTAGGTACTCATCCTATTCTGATATTGAAGATAAGATAAATAATTTTATCTTGTATAAAAATATATTTAACAGTGTTTCAACAACATACTGTATCCCACATATGCGAGACCTTCGACACTTCTGCGCTGTCGGAAGAAGGAGAATCCATTCCAATATTAGGTAATCAATGCGTTTCGTGGAATCAATGTTTATTATTATACGTCGGAAAATTAGCTTTTATTTTATGAAAATTTTAGTTCTTAAAGTGGTAACTATTTTGCTTGCAACAGTTGGAAATTTTAAGTATTATTATTATTATTACCCCAAGACCTCATGTAGTCAAAGACTCATCTGGGAGGTCCTTTTATCACACACACACACACACTCAAACTCCTTGCAGACACCACACTTTTGTCATACTCAACATTCCAGAGGTCAGAAACTATCTTAGTCAGTCGCATTTGGACCCTTACCAACTTGTAGGTCTCTATCATATCTCCCCTCTTCCTCCTCTCCACCAGACTCTGCAAATTACATCTTCTCACTCTTTTGTCATACTCAACATTCCAGAGGTCAGAAACTATCTTAGTCAGTCGCATTTGGACCCTTTCCAACATCTCTTTATCCTTCTGAAAACCCAGTGACCAAATCTGGGCACAATAATCCATGTGTGCCCAGATCAAAGCCTTATACAATGAAACAAGAATCTCCCTACTTCTACACGTCAGTGTCCTCCGCATCATTCCCAGAAGCCTTTGTGTTGTCTTCACAATTTTGGCTATGTGTCCCATAAATTTCAGATCCTTATCCACTATCATCCCCAGATCTCTTATTTCCTCTACCTCCAACAATATATTCTCACCAAGCATAAATTCTGCATCCCATCTTTGTTTTCCAAATTTTAAAACCTTACATTTTGCAACATTGAACTCACATCCCCATTTCCATGCCCAATCACTCAATTTATTCAAGTCTTCTTGCAAGGCCACAACATCTTCACTACTCTTTATGGTTCGTCCCAACTTTGCATCATCTGCAAACAACTGAATATCTCCATTCAAATCCTCGCCAATATCATTTATATACAAGTTAAACAGTAATGGCCCTAAAACAGACCCCTGAGGCACTCCACTGGTGACTTTCCTTTTCCTGGATATCGAACCCCCATACACAACTTTTTGATACCTATCAGATAGCCAGTCTCCAATCCAATGCACTAATCTAATATCCAACCCCATCTGCTCTAGTTTGACTGTCAACTTATCATGAGGTAATCTATCAAAAGCTTTTGTGAAATCCAAGTATGTTACTGTGTATCCTACTCCTCTGTCCAAGGAAGCAGTCACTTTATTGTAATAAGTAAGTAGATTACTAAAACATGACCTCCCTTTAGCAAATCCATGCTGTCCATCAAAGATAATACCATTGTTGTCAACCCAACTCTGGATCCTAGTTCTCACAAGCTTCTCCAACAACTTAACAACAACACCTGACACACAGATAGGCCTATAGTTTGATACTTGAGTTTGATCACCTCCTTTATGAAGTGGCATGATCTTGCCCTCCTTCCACTCCTTAGGAACTTGACCAAGTGCAAGACTCGTATTAAAAAAATATGTCAAGGCAGGTGTCAACTCCCTGTCACATTCCTTCAGAATATGCAGTGATACATTATCAAGTCCCACAGCCTTATTTACATCTAGTTTACTCAACTCCCCAAACACCTCTTGCTCACTTACAGTCAGTCTCTCCTCCCCATCATCAACTGCTCTCAATCTCTCCATGAAGTCACATTCACAAGATTGAAAGATCTTTATGAACTGCTCATTAAGTATCTCCACCACACATTCTGCAACAGCTGTCTTTATACCATTTTCTCTAATCAATGTCATCCTTCATAATCATTCTTTCTTTTGCTGGCTACATATCGAAAGAACTCCCTAGGATTCTTTTTGGATTCATTAGCTAACTGCTGTTCATACCTCTCATTAGCTACTCTCACCAACCAAGTTACCCTCCTTGCCTGGTCTTTATAGACCTCATGAAATTGGTTATTTCCACTTCTCTTATGCTGCCTCCACAATGCCCTTTTTCTCTGTATCGCATGCTTAATCTCTTTATTCATCCATCTCACACCTTCCTTATTTAACCTTCTCACCCTTGTAATACATTTAGACATTGCATCTACTAGATAGTTTTTGAAAATCCCCCTAGCTGCATTGATCTCTTTTCCAGCTGACCCCTCATTTTACACTACACCCGCAAGCTGTCTCCTGAGCTCTTCATAATCATCCCCCTCCCCCCTTGTAGTTCCACATATACACTTTTCTCAACAGGGGTCCTCACACTGCTGGCAACCACCCAGGTAATCACCTCATGGTCACTCTCACCAATTGGTGGATGATTTGACACCTCATTTATAATTACATCCTCTGATGAGATGACCAAATCCAAGACCCTCAATCCCCGTGTGCCCTCTGTTAAATACTATCTGAGGTAATTATCCCTCAACAACTCAAGAAACTCATTGTCTTTACTTCCAGTTGCTACTTCATCATTCCAGTCTATATTGCCATAATTAAAAAATCACTCATAATGATCACCCTTTTCTTATTTGCTTGGCTAATTTGACTATACATTTCACTATCACCACCATCCACATTACCTGGTCTATAACAACATCCCACCAAGTATTTGATTCCATTCACCTCTATCTCACACCATACTGCCTCAAAACCACTGGCACTATTTCCGTCTTGCATCTCTACTTTGTTATTCCATACAAAGACATAACTCTTTCTTTATCATCAATAGCACTCCCCCTCCATTTTTACCCCTTCTATCCTCACAAAACACATTATACCCTTCTGTCTCTATTCCTGTCAGGATGTCATCCTCTTCCAACCATGTCTCACTTATTCCGACAATCTTTAGGTGAACAGACGCAATTAGTGCAACCATTTCATCTGCCTTGTTTCTTATACTTCTAGCATTGCTATACAAACACAACAGCTCATTTCTCGATCTACAGCTAGTTCCACTGATACCACTCACTCGATGTGATCTCTCCATGCTAGACTGGGGCCATTTCCCTTTCTGTTTCTTCATTTTAGAACCCTTTTCAATTCCAACTATTTCCTCTTGATCCCTGGTCATCCCATTCCTTTCCTGTCTACACATGCTCTCACTTCCTCTTGGAGCATCCACCTTTATCACGTTGTGTGCCCCTGTCCACCCTGAGCCTCCCCGTTTCCCTGCTCCTCTTGCGCACCCATTCTCTCATTTTCTATACTCATACCACTCACTTCCCCATTCATATCCACTTGTTCAATCTCTCCTGTCTTACTCTCCTTCTCATCCACATCACTCCCCCTCTCGATCTAATTCACTCTCTCTATTCACTTCTCTACCTTCCAGCAGCAGTCTCTGCAAGCGATTCACACCATAACCACTCAAATGCAGTCTATCGCTCCCATACAGCTCACTTCATCCCTCACACTCATTCCACACATTAACAAACTGTACTCCCATCTCCTCACACATTTCAGCCAGCATATCATTCATAATCCTTGCTCTCCACCTCATTTCACCATAGTCATACATAGGCAATACACTGACTACCCTTCCTGTCACACTATTCTCTTTTATCCTTCCAAGCAGCCTCTTGATATACATTCTGACACGCTCTTTGCACTCTCTCAAATCATTTGTACCAATTAATACTATTAACTCTTTTGCTCGCTCCTGCCTCATATCCAATGCCTCACTCACTCTACTCATTTTACCACCTGGAAAACATACCTTGTGCATTCTATCCTCTAGCACACCTTTAATAATGGAGTCGCCATACAACGCCACTCGCTCATCTTTCATTAACTCTTTCATGCCATCATGATATATTTTAATAGTTTTGAACTGAATTCTCTTAATTTCATAAAACATTGATTTCGCATGTTAGTGACCAGTTCATACATCCTATATTTCTTTCTCCTCTTCAGCATGAATTGACTATTTTTGGCACATTACCAGCCCTGGTTCTATGAACTGTGGGTGTACAATACTGTATAGATGGGTGGGTGGATATTGATGTATGGTGTTGCAATTTCTTATTTTCCTTTTAAATGGATGGATTATGGTTAAGCTAGCATGCTCCCTTTTCCTCTGTCCACCCAGTGTATAGTGATAGATTTCATGTTTGGCATGGAAAAGAGACTATTATTTTAAGCCTGCTTATTTGGATTTTTGTAGAATCCCTTTTTATATTTTTACTAGATGTTTCCTGCTGTGTATGTGCTGTTTAAGTATTGTGACCAAATAATGAAAACCGAGTGTTTTCATAGCATAGAATAACTTCTAAAATGTGTTTCACTAAAGTTTACAGACTGTACTCTGTAAAGCATTAAACATGCTTTACAGAAACTTCAGATACTACAGCTAGAAAAATAGCAGTAGTTCATAAAAAATAAACAAAAAACAGCTAGATGAAAAATATTTATTACCCTAAGACCTACTGCAGTCAGAGACTCATCTAGGAGGTCCTTTTGTCATACAACAGCTTATCATACAATGCCTTAAACACTCAAATTCTCTGGAGACATGACATTCTCAGGCAAAGCATTCCAATCATACAACTCTGCATGCAAAAAACCTGCTTCTCACTCCATTGGTCACAACTTCCTTATACAGCTTCCAGGGATGACTAGACTCTGTTCTCCCCTGATCTCTCACCATTTTCTGTAAAATCTCTTCAACATTGATCCTATAACAACCCTCTTATTAACTTGATATGATAGACAATAAGTCTATCATGTTACCCCTCTTCCTCCTGTCCACTAGACCCTGCAAACTGCATTTTGTTAATCCTTCCTCATATTCAACATTCCAGAGATCATAAACTACCAAGTTACACTTGGATCCTTTCTACCATTTCTTCGACGTTTTGAAAACCAGATGACCAAATCAGAACCGTATACAATGGAACAAGAATCTCCTTACTTCTACGAGTCATTGTCCTGTGCATCATTCCCAGAATTCTTTGTATTGTCCTCATAATTTTGATAATGTATCCCCTAAATTTCATATCCATATCCACCATCACCCCATGATCTCTTATTTCCTCCATCTCCAACAATATATTATTCTGAGCATCCTCATTGACTGAGGTGATAATTTAAGTTCAGTTAAGAAGTAGAAAGTTTTTTTATCTTGGAGTTTATTATATGTTAAAGATACCAAGAAATTATATATTCAATTTTAATCCTTACCCAAGGAAGCAAAATAATGTTTTGCATATGAAATATATTCATGTCTGAGCAACTTGTATATAGAGGCTAATAATGTCATATCACTTGCTTTAGTATGTATCCCATAATGCAAAGCACACTCCCTTTCAGACATGTATAATGCTATTCATAATGGGAAGGGCCACCACTCAGACTGGTTTTGACCTTTATTATTATTATCATCACCTAAGACCCCATGGAGTCAAAGACTCATCTTGGAAGTCCTATTATCATATACACAGCTCATTATACCGTGCCTTAAACACACTCAAATTCTCTGCACACACCACACTCTCGGGCAAGGCATTCCAATCATTCACAACTCTGCACGAAAAAAACCTGCCTCTCACTCCCCTATTCACACCCTCTTTATACAGTTTCCAGGGATGACTCCTGATCTTCCACTATTCTCTGTAGAACTTTGCCACCATTGATCTTATAACAACCCCTTACCAACTTGTAGGTCTCTATCATATCTCCCCTCTTCCTCCTTTCCACCAGACTCTGCAAATTAGATCTTCTCAATCTTTCCTCATATTTCACATTCCAGAGATCAGAAACTATCTTAGTCACCTCTGGACTCTTTCCAACATCTCTTCATCCTTCTGAAAACCAGGTGACCAAATCTGAGCACAGTAGTCCATGTGTGGCCTAATCAAAGCCTCATACAATGAAACAAGAGTCTCCCTACTTCAACAAGTCCGTGTCTTCCGCATCATTCCTAGAAGTCTGTGTGCTGGCTTCACAATTTTGGCAATGTGTCCCCTAAATTTCAGATCCTTATCCACTATCACCCCAAGATCTCTTATTTCCTCCACCTCTGACAGTATATCCTCACCAAGCATAAATTCTCCCCTCTTCCTCCTTTCCACCAGACTCTGCAAATTAGATCTTCTCAATCTTTCCTCATATTTCACATTCCAGAGATCAGAAACTATCTTAGTCACCTCTGGACTCTTTCCAACATCTCTTCATCCTTCTGAAAACCAGGTGACCAAATCTGAGCACAGTAGTCCATGTGTGGCCTAATCAAAGCCTCATACAATGAAACAAGAGTCTCCCTACTTCAACAAGTCCGTGTCTTCCGCATCATTCCTAGAAGTCTGTGTGCTGGCTTCACAATTTTGGCAATGTGTCCCCTAAATTTCAGATCCTTATCCACTATCACCCCAAGATCTCTTATTTCCTCCACCTCTGACAGTATATCCTCACCAAGCATAAATTCTGCATCCCATCTTTGTTTTCCAAATTTTAAAACCTTACATTTTGCAACATTGAACTCACATCCCCATTTCCATGCCCAATCACTCAATTTATTCAAGTCTTCTTGCAAGGCCACAACATCTTCACTACTCTTCATGGTTCGTCCCAACTTTGCATCATCTGCAAAGTGACTTTTCCTGGATATCGCACCCCCATACACAACTTGTTGATACCTATCAGATAGCCAGTCTCAAATCCAATGCAGTAATCTAATATCCAACCCCATCTGCTCTGGTTTGACTATCAACTTATCATGCGGTAATCTGTCAAAAGCCTTTGCAGAATCTAAGTATATTACTGTGTTTCCCTCTCCTATTGAGGTCTCTTCATATAATAAACCCAATGTAAACTTTCTACATCTTCTCTCATCCAGAGATTTTTACTAATGAGGCTGAGCACCTTTTGGCTACTTGTATATGAGATATATATTACTTCTGCATTACTTCAACCTTGGTATCTCTCTCTCCTGGGTCTGGCTCCCACTGATGAGACCTCAATAAAGGTCTGGGTTGTGGCCCTTCCCATTATGCATAGCATTATACACGTCCAAAAGAGTGTGTGCTTTGCATTATGGAATACATACCAAGGCAAGTGATAGGATGCAGTAGTCTCTATATACAAGTAGCTCAGATGTGAATATATTTCATGCGCAAAACATTGTTTTGCTTCATAAAAAATGATGCAGAAAATATTTAGAAACTAGGTAGTTCAAAATAGTGATGAAATTCTATATTAATTTTAAACTTATGCATATATATACTAATAAAGCATGCCCTGAAGTAAATTGAGAACATTCTAATGATTAACAGAAGTTCCAAGTGTTGGTTGAAAATAAACCTTGTTGTATTTTGAAAAAAAAAAAAATAAAACCTTGAGTGCTCTAATTTGTAAGAATATTTTTTTGTCATTATATTCAATTTGTAGAGTCAACTACCATTTGAGATAAAATCTTTCATGATTTCAAACAGTACTTGACTCCATATTACAAAGGTATCTTTGAAAAATACAGTAAATAGTTGTATCAATAAAGTACTGGTATTATATTATTAAACCACTGTATACTTGGCTACTGTTATTTTCTCTAATGAACAAGACTGGTTTTAATATTTTATTTTATACAAATTAAAAAAAAAAAAAAAGGGACAAACCTTGCAATCCTGATTTTCATAATCATTTATCATAATCACCCACCTTATAGTGGGTGATTATGTAACTCCTCACAAAAGTCCTGATATGACTGTCACATCTTCATCAACTGGGGGAAGATGTGGCACTTCATTTACTACAATATCTCCTTGAAAAACTCAAATCTTTGGTTCCTGATGCTGTATCTTCATTCCACTCTATAATGATCATTTTCTTATTAGTCAGACCAACTATAGTCTAATAACTATAAATTATTTGATTTGATAGACCACTTCACACCATACTTCTTCAAAACCACTCTCAGTATTTGCTCCTGGCATCTGCACCCTAGATGAGCTAACTCCTCTGCAATCATCAGTAACACTTCCCCTTCCTTTTTGCTTAGTGAAAGACTACATATCGCTCCATCTCTATTCCTGTCAGAATGTCATACTTGTTCAACCACTTATACCAACTACTTTTGGGCAAATGACTATCAATGCTACAATTTCATTCCCCATCTTTCGAATACTTCTAGTATTCGTAAACATACAGACTAGCTCATTTGTTTCTATGACAAGTCCCACTAACATCACTTCTCAGACAAGATAACTCTCCACTCTCTCCTATCCATTCTTGTCTATTATCACTGTTACTACACCTCTCCACATCCTTGACTGTCTTAATCCTTTCTTAAATATTACTCACACATCTATTCATGAAACCATCACCTACACTTTTTATGCAATGTCCCATCCTCCCTGACCTCTCCCTTTTCCCTGTCCACTCTGTTCATTCTCTCTTATTCTCTTCACTCATGCCACTCACTGCCCCATTCATAAACTTGCCTACCTTATATGTCCTCCTCTTCCACAACATCTCTTACTTCCTCAGGTCTTACATTCACTTCAGTCATTCTCTCCCTCTCTCTTTTCTTTCTTTTTTTTTTTTTTTTTTTTTTTTTTTTTTTTTAGTGCAATATAGCCTGTGTTCAATGTATTAGTTAATGAAAGTGAATGGAGAAAAATTTCTCAGAAATGTTTCGTTAGCAAATGAAACATTTCTCAGGAACGAAAGAATGAAGTGGCTGATATTATGGATATACAAGGCAGAATTGTTGAAGTGTTGTGGCAAATGTAGAGGAAGTAGTGAACGATAGTCCACAAAATACAAATGAGAGTTTGAAGGAAGTGGTTGAAAGTAATAATGTGGATGATGAGATGCTGGCTTGGAAAGAAATTGCATGCTCACGCAGACTCCTTCACAATCCAAAATGTGAGCTGAAGCATCTGGAGAAATTATTGGCATGTGATAAAAAAGGACAGAGAAAGAAAGGAATAGTGAATTGGAAAAGTATGAAAAATTGGGAGAAAAGAGATAAAGGATTTTAGTGATGTTGTACGTTTGCAGCAGAAAGATTCATATGAGTTAATTGTGTAGGCAGGCAAATGATTTGAAAGGTGAGAAATGTGCAATGAGAGAAGATATGAAAGAGTGAAGCAAAAAATGAAGAGTAAGAAATTAAAGATTGCGAGTCTGCTGCTTCATTATGATAGGACAGAACCAAGAAGGACCATGATTGTAAATGAGAAGTTTGTGCAGGAGGAATAGTATCAATTTATAGATTTCTGGAGTGAATTTGATGGACATTGGGATCTGTATATGCCTGATGGATTGCACTTAAATGATTTTGGAGTTAGTTATTATTATTATTATTACGTAACACCTCCAGGGAGTCCAAAGACTTATCGAGGGAGGACACCTACTCTACAACTCTTCATCTCCACTGACCACAACTACCTTCATCTACACTAATGCCATCTACCACTAACCACCACCACTAGTATTTTCACAGACAATCACAAACATCCATGCCATGGCAGGATTCAAACCCACAGCCTTTTGACTGGAGAGCAGATACGCTAACCACTCAGCCAAACAGGCTGGCGTTTTGTTTGAATAAAGTGTTGTTCAGTGAGAGTTTGGAAGTGAAAAATCAACAAAATTAGAATTTTACTCTTGAGAGACACTTGTGATATTATAATTAGGAATTATAGACACGTTGACACAAGAATATTTTAATATTTGCCAAATATTTCAGTCTGAAACTAACAGACTATCTTCAGTGGCTACATAGGAACAGTTTTTATGAATGATCAATTGTTGGTATTCCACCTTGTTAAAAACTGTTCCTATGTAGCCACCGAAGATAGTCTGTTAGTTTCAGACTGAAATATTTGGCAAATATTAAAATATTCTTGTGTTAACGTGTCTATAATTCATAATGAAATTAGAGATATCAGGGAGAACTCAAGCATGTGTGTAGGATAGATAAGTATGAGTAAGTAGATAAGCATGAGTGCAGGAATGATTGTCAAGAGCTGGGTGCAGTTTCCCAGGTTTCGAATCTGAATAGGCAGGTAATGAGTTTATGTAACGGTAACTGTGGCCCAAGGGGATGTCGATCTACAATCTTTGTCGATCTACAGTATTTTTGCCATTGGTCAGCTTAACTTGGCCAAAAATAACTGGTATTAGAGATATCAGGGAGAACTCAAGCATGTGTGTAGGATAGATAAGTATGAGTAAGTAGATAAGCATGAGTGCAGGAATGATTGTCAAGAGCTGGGTGCAGTTTCCCAGGTTTCGAATCTGAATAGGCAGGTAATGAGTTTATGTAACGGTAACTGTGGCCCAAGGGGATGTCGAAATGCATGTACATGAATGCGAGAAATATCAGAAATAAAAAATAAAATAGAAGTATTTTTGCCATTGGTCAGCTTAACTTGGCCAAAAATAACTGGTATTAGTGAGACCTTGTTGTCAGAGAATGTAATTACTGGGATATAATGTAATGGATACTGTATTTTCAGAGAAGAAATAGGGCAGGAGGAGAGGTATCATGAATGATAGCTGAAGAACTTTAACCAACAAAAATAGAAGTTAAAGAAGATTGTAGATCTGATGGAAATGATCTGATGGAAATATCTCCACACCAGACAGCTTCATTTGAAGCTGTCTGGTGTGGAGATAGAGGCCAATAGGGCAAGTTATATTGTTGGTTGCTGCTGTAGAATTGGTGGTCCAGAAGAAGTGGACGACATGCATCAGCAGATTATAACAATGAGTGTAGGCCGAGCAATTATCACGGGTGACTTCAACCATGATGATATAGATTGGAAGGAGAAAAGGGCACATGGCAAACTGGAAATGGAAATTTTACAGTTACTAAGGGATAATTACCTGAAACATCATGAGATGGAAAAGTTTTAGAGTGTCGAATCTGGTCATATCATTAAAATATCAATCTATAACTACAGCAGGTACTCTACCACTAATTGGAGAAAAAACCATGTAGTCTTGTCTTGGGAGGTTGCTGAGCATGTGGAAATTTCAATCAAGAAAGGGTTTATGTGGAGCTAAAAAGTTGGCGATTATTCTAAGGAGGCAACTTGGAGCTGTGCCAGGCAGAGTGCATACCCAGGGCCAGGAGGATAAACTGAATAGGAATTAAGTGGATGACTAGCAATATAAAGCAGGAGCTGCAAAGAAAGAAAGCATTATGGAAGGAATATAAACAACAAGGGGATCAGCATGCCCATGAGCAATATATAAAGCACAAGCAAGAAGAGTAACTAGTGTGGTAAGGAAGACTAAATCAGATTTTGAGAGAAAATTAGCTAAGCAGGCCAAAGTAAATCCAAAATCACTATGTTGCAAGTAAGAGAATAAATGAATTGAATGAAGTCATCTTTCCATAAAGAATACTTATGGAAAGATGACTTCTTTCAATGCTACAGTAGGAAAGTGACAGAAACAGAAAAAATAGTTCAGTTACTAAGTGATCACTTTGCAGGGGGTGTATCATCCAAGTGGTTACTTTGCAGTTACTGAGGTGACAGAATGATGCGAGCATTGAGGTAGACGAACCGGAGGTACTCAGTATGTTGAAAAATATCACTGTGAATGTAGCAGTGGGCCTGGATGATATGTCAACTCATGTGCTACAAGAATGTGCAAGTGAGCTGGCAGTGCCTTTGACAAAGTTGTTTAATCTAATTCTCAGCTCTGGCAAGGTTCCATGGAAGTGGAAGAAGGTAAGATAGTTCCATTAGATACATTAATTGTACATTAATGGCATGTTGGAAAATTTGAATGTGGATATTCAGTTGTTTGCCAATGATGCAAAGCCATGGAGGGTAATAGTTGATAAAAGTGATGCAGATATCTTACAGGATGATTTAAATAAATTGGCAGTGTGGATAAAGGACAATGGTTGTCAATTCAGTGTTGAAAAATGTGAAATAATGCACTTCAGGATGAAAAGATTACATACTTTGTATCATATTGGTGGTACTAATTTACAGGAAATTGATGAGGCTAGGGATCTTGGGAGGGAGATGAATAGAAATTTGAAATTAAGAAGACATAATGCAAGAGTTGACAAAACAGCTCAGAGGATTACTTGGATGCTGAAGAACACAGTGATAAGTAAAGATAGGAAGGTTATTATCCCTCTTTATAAAGCTATGATTCGGCCACATGTTAGCTACTATGTGCAGATTTGGTCACCTGAGTTTCTTGGGAATTGGAAGGTGGTTGAGAGGATTCAGAGATGAGTGACCAAGTTGTTGGCAGGTCTATGGAATGTTCCCTATGAGGATAGATTGAGTGTGTGTGGAATGCAGAGTTTAGTTGACAAGCAGAGAAGAGGGGATATAATAAACTTTTTTCAGCCTGTAACTTTCCCCCATTGCTAGGGTAAAGGCCTCTCCCATTGCAGGACAGTCGGGTCTACTTCTCCCATGGTTTTATTTTATTTAGCGTATGATGTACAGGTCTCAGAATAATGTATACAAATTTCATAAAACAGCATATAAACAATTGTAAAGATCATATTAAAAGGGGTACACTAGGCTGAAATGATTAAACATTAAAATTAAGAATTAGGAGTCAGAGCTTAATCCTTAAATCCTGGTTCATCCACTCCAGGGATTCTGGGGTCAGTTTAAAAAAGTCCTCTTTAGAACCCAAGAATGAGTAAATAGGACACTCAAGCACAATGTGATTGATAGTCTGGATCCCTCTTCTGCATTCACAGTTTAGAGTATCAGACCAGTTCCATTTATGCAGGAGATGCTTACATGTCCTGTTCTGATCCGATTTAAAGTAGTCCATACATGTCTGGGGAGATTGAAGCCCTCCAAACGAGATGTCAGATTTGAAATGGGTGTTTGAAGATTGGAGGTATGTTGAAACCAATACTCTCCCCCCATAACTTGCATAGGTCAAAGTTCTGGTCGTTTGTTTGTATTGCACTCCTCCAGGCAGGGTGCCTGGATTTCAATCTTTGTGAAGTATGGAAGGAAATGTCTTGGTGGATATAGGCAAGGAACTGTTTCCAATTATTTTTGTCCATAGTTTGCTTAAGGCTTGAGTCCTGTGGAGTGAGGGAGGGGCTATATTACTGAGAGTTGGGAGCCAGTAGCCAGGAGTAGATCTTAAAGCTCCAGAGATTTTCCTCATAGTTTGATTCAGCTGGACATCGACTAAAGAAGCATGTGCACTGTTTAGCCATGCAGGAGCACAATACTCTGCTGTAAAATAGACCAAAGACAGTGTGGTAGTATGCAGTGTGTTGGCATCAGCGCCCCAAGAAGTACCAGCAAGTTTATGCATTATATTATTACGAGTTTTTAATTTTCCAGCAATATTTTCTAGATGATATTTAAATGTCAAACTTCTGTCTAGGGTAACTCTTAGGTATTTTGGATGATTGTTAAATTTCACTTGTTTATTTCTGAAGTAAACTTTTGGGATATAGTTGGCCTGGATATTACTTAAATGAAAGGATGCTACTTCAGTTTTGTTCAGGTTAGGTTGTAACTGCCATTGTCTAAAGTATTTATCAAGTACAGCCAGATCTTCAGTTAAGGTATTCTCAGCTTTTTGGGATGTTGAGTTGTAATGGCAATGTCGTCAGCATACGTGAATCTCCGTGATGCTGTCTCTGGGATATCCCATCTCTGGGATATTCTTGTCCCATTGCTCTTTAACTAATATATAAGTTAAAGAGCAATGGGACAAGAACTGACCCCTGAGGTAGGCCATTTTTAATATTAAAGAATTTACTTTGGGATTCCATTCTTTTAAGCTTACACGGTGATCCAAATGCATTTTTGAAAATTATGGAGACAATTACCGTGTTTGAATAAAAACTTTAGTTTAATATAACTAAAATCTACATTCGACGTTTCGACCTTTATGTCAAGGTCATCTTCTGGAGCGTACAACTATACACAGAAAACAAGCTACGCTACAATCAAACTGGGTTGTTAAAGATTCTGACCAACCGCTGCAACAATTGTTGGCCTGACCTCTGGTGAAAAAAAAAATAAATAAATAAATAAAAATTATACATCAACACTAGAGTCCTATTATTAGTGTTATCTGTTGGTTGTAGAAATACATTGGGCGTAACAACAAGTCTCTATCTATATACATATATTAACATCATGATTATACTTGTAAAATCCAGCCAGTTGGTATGGAATGGTTTCTAATACTAGCTGAAGATTGGCTAGAGTCCTGACTTATGCTGGATCTTATATATTAGGTAGGCTGAATGTGTGCCATCCAGATCCTTGGAATTTTCATGCCATCTTTGTTGTTGATATTTGGATGGTTAATCAGGATTTCGCAGGCTTCCTTTAATTTCCTTTCATACCAGGTTTTTGTGTGGTGTAAAGAGCAGGTGCTTTTCCAGTTGATTCAGTGTAAGGTGTTGAGCGCATGGTCTGAGAGGTCTGCTTCACTATAATGGTTATATTATAATTACAGCTATTTTGCCTGTTTCGGTTTAGGAGTGCCCCTGTTTAAATGTCATTGGCTATTTACTCATGGATTCTTAGGGCATTGTGAGTGTAAATGTACCAAAAAGTATATGTAGCATAAGGAATAGAAATTTACACATACCTTTTTCTGTGTGTTGTGGCTTTTCCTCTTTCTGCGATGTCGAAAAACTACTGAGTGTGTGTGTGTGGGGGGGTAGGCAATTTGGTAGAATTAAGTTAGAAAAACCCGTTTTTTTTTCCGTAATATATATAAACATATATATTATATTATATAGGGTGGGGAAAAGGTGAAAGGGTTGATTTTTTAAAATAGGGAGGGGGAAGGGGAAAGGTGGTTGAGGGGGTGCGGTCTGTTTCAACTATTCGTGGTCGTCATCTGAACACATTGGGAAAGTAGATGCTATGTCAGGTCGGGTAGATGCTTCTGCTTTTGAAGTGTTTGTGTTGTCGCCTATTGGTTGGGGTTGTGAAGCTTCCAAACCTCAGAGATTATGTAGGGCCTGTGTACGTTGATAGAGTTCGCGTCACACTTTATAGCTATTGTTGCCGATATTCTGAGCATTGTTTCATTGTCTTGTCTGTCTGCTATGATGGCCTTGTCTATCTGCGGGGTGTGTTTTTGTTCAAGGGCGTGAACAGCTATTTCCGTTTTTCCTGTGCTTTGTATTCGATTTTACTTTTTGATGTTACGTTTTTTAGTGTTTAAATGTTCTGGAATAGGGATGTTACAGTCACGGAAGTGTTCTTGTAGTCTTGCCCATAAAGACCTGCTGGTGGAACCTGTGTAGGTGATGTCACAGTCTTTTTAGCAGGGAAATTTATAGACTACATTGTGCTGTTCAAATATTTCTTTCTGTGTGTGAGGTTTGGTGGATTTTAGGAGGTTTGCCAGTTTTTGGTTTGTGGTGAATACCAGTTTGTAGTCAGTATGTTTGAAGATGTATTTATAGGCTTTGTATGTGTTTTGGGTGTATGGTAGTTTGATAATTTTTTGTGTAGGGAAGTTCGTTTTGGTACTTGGATTGTTTTGGCGTTTTTTTGCCATCTTGTTTGCGTAGTTAATCAGTTGTGTAGGATAGTTGCGATTTAAGAAGATCTGTGTTAGTTTTTTTATTTCTGCATTTAGACTATTTTGATTGGTTGAAAATTTGTAAGCATTTATGAATTGTGATAAGATGACAAATTTTTTAACAGAATATGGATGGTATGAGTGAAAATGGAGGTAGTTTCCGATGTGTGAGGGTTTGTAGTATATTTTCGTGACCATTTTGTTGTGTGTTCTGGTTAATGTCAAGTTTAAGAAATTGATGGATTTGTTCTGTTCGGTTTCTGTGGTGAATTTTACCAAAACGAACTTCCCTACACAAAAAATTATCAAACTACCATACACCCAAAACACATACAAAGCCTATAAATACATCTTCAAACATACTGACTACAAACTGGTATTCACCACAAACCAAAAACTGGCAAACCTCCTAAAATCCACCAAACCTCACACACAGAAAGAAATATTTGAACAGTACAATGTAGTCTATAAATTTCCCTGCCAAAAAGACTGTGACATCACCTACACAGGTTCCACCATCAGGTCTTTATGGGCAAGACTACAAGAACACTTCCGTGACTGTAACATCCCTATTCCAGAACATTTAAACACTAAAAAACGTAACATCAAAAAGTAAAATCGAATACAAAGCACAGGAAAAACGGAAATAGCTGTTCACGCCCTTGAACAAAAACACACCCCGCAGATAGACAAGGCCATCACAGTAGACAGACAAAACAATGAAACAATGCTCAGAATATCGGAAACAATAGCTATAAAGTGTGACGCGAACTCTATCAACGTACACAGGCCCTACATAATCTCTGAGGTTTGGAAGCTTCACAACATAAAATTGAGGTCACAACCCCGACCAATAGGCGACAACACAAACACTTCAAAAGCAGAAGCACCTACCCAACCTGACATAGCATCCACTTTCCCAATGTGTTCAGATGACGACCACGAATAGTCGAAACGGACCGCACCTCGTCAACCACCTTTCCCCTTCCCTATTTTAAAAAATCAACCCTTTCACCTTTTCCCCACCCTATATAATATAATATATATGTTTATATATATTACGGAAAAAAACCCGGGTTTTTCTAACTTAATTCTACCAAATTGCCTTCCCCCCCACACACACACTCAGTAGTTTTTCGACATCGCAGAAAGAGGAAAAGCCGCAACACCTAGAAAAAGGTATGTGTAAATTTCTATTCCTTATGCTACATATACTCTTTGGTACATTTACACTCACAATGCCCTTAGAATCCATGAGTAAATAGCCAATGACATTTAAACAGGGGCACTCCTAAACTGAAGCAGGCAAAATAGCTGTAATTATAATAGTTTATTAAGAGGAGTAACATGGGAGTTTTCCCAGAAATAATATACATAATGGTTATATTTAATGTGTCTAATGTGTACTTTCTTGCGTATAGGGATTGTCCGTCTGTGTTTTACCAATGTACGGTAAGTTACAGGTGTAGCAGATACAATAGACTCCAGGATGTGCTAGAGGGAGGAGAGGATCCTTAGAGGAGTTAAATATGGTTTTAAGTTTAGTGGGTGGTTTAAAGATGGCATTGAGATTATAATGTTGTAGGATTCTGTTGATTTTTTCTGATAACCTTTTAATATATGGGATGGCTATGGTTTTACTATAATCTAGATTGGTTTTTGCTGTTGTTTTATGGAGTATTTTATTAATAGTATTTTTGTTATAGCCATTATTTATGAATGTATCGCTGATGATTTTTAGTTCTTGTTTCAGGGCTTGCTGGTTAGAGCAAATTGTTGTTGTCTCCATAATTTTCAAAAATGCATTACTTTAGGATTCATTGAGAGATACTTGTATCCATCTGTCTGCTAGTATTTGATTAATTAGGTTGGCTAGTTTTGGTGATGGGATAGTTTCTAGGAATTTTAAGGTAAGACCCTCTCTCCACACTGTGTCATAGGCAGCAGAGAGGTCCACGAATACCGCTATTGTTTTCAATTGTTTTTCATAACCGTTCTCTATAAAGGTTGTCAAGGCCAGTACTTAATCGAAACAACTTCTGTCAGGTTTGAAGCCAGCCTGTTCCTGTGGAGTTCTGTTATGTATACTAAGAAATTCTGTTGTATAGCATTCTTTTGAGAAGTTTCCGGCAGATGCTTAACAAGGCAATAGGACGGTGGTTGGAAGCAATTGTAGGGTCTTTGCCAGGTTTTAAGACAGCAATCATTTTAGATCTTTTAAAAATTGATGGAAGTATGCCAGAGTCCGGGATATTATTGTACATAGCAGTGAGCCATTTAATTGTTTTTGGTCCACAGTTCTTAATGAATTCAGGGTAGATGTTATCGAGTCCAGCTGCCTTTCCAGTACTCAATGAGTTAACTGCTTGGGTAAGTTCCTGGGAAGTGAAAGCCTGAGATAGTGATGATGGTGGAAGATCTGTTTTAAGAATTTTTAGATTTTGTTTCACCTCTCTCGTAGCTACTCTATCTTAAGGATATTTAGTCATCGAGACTCTAAGCTTTGCAATGTGTTTTGGATCTATGGTAGGCAGTTTACCAGAAGTCCTTGTATTAGAGTCAAACTTTTCGACTGGAATGAGTAAAATTATAATTGTTCATTGTTTTAATCCATTTGTCTTTTCTAGCATTGTCAAGAGACTTCAGTAGCTCAGTGGCTACTGTAGGGTTATTATTAGTAGAGAATTCTTTATACAAAGACATTGAAAGTTTATTTTTCACTTGGTTAGAGTATAATAAATTTAGTTTAATCCTTTATCCAAGTGTGAGCAAACGAAGTTTGCACCTGAAAGTATCTTCAGGACTGGGGTAAGGTGGTACAACACCAGGGCAACTCGTTGCAAAGGTGGAGCAAGTTACCAACATTCCTGTCTCGGTATCTCCTATAATGCAAAACACATCTCCTTGCGGATATGTCTAATGTTATGCATTAAGGGAAGGGCCACTACCCAGACTAGTTTCGACCTTTATTGAGGTCTCTTCAGTGGGAGCCAGGCCCAAGTTGAGACAAGTTGAGATACCAGGCAGAAGCTTTAGCAGGTCATCTCTACCTATAGGAGTTGCCAAATGGTGTGCCACCCTTTTTTAATAAATTACTCTGGATTTAGAGAAAGATGTTGAAAGTTTATTTTTCACTTGGTTAGAGTATAATAAATTTAGTTTAATCCTTTATCCAAGTGTGAGCAAACGAAGTTTGCACCCGAAAGTATCTTCAGGACTGGGGTAAGGTGGTACAACACCAGGGCAACTCGTTGCAAAGGTGGAGCAAGTTACCAACATTCCTGTCTCGGTATCTCCTATAATGCAAAACACATCTCCTTGCGGATATGTCTAATGTTATGCATTAAGGGAAGGGCCACTACCCAGACTAGTTTCGACCTCTTTCTCTAAATCCAGAGTAATTTATTAAAAAAGGTCTCTTCAGTGGGAGCCAGGCCCAAGTTGAGATACCAGGCAGAAGCTTTAGCAGGTCATCTCTACCTATAGGAGTTGCCAAATGGTGTGCTGCCCTTTTTTAATAAATTACTCTGGATTTAGAGAAAGATGTTGAAAGTTTATAGGAGTGTTGGTAGCTTGCTCCATCTTTGCAATGAGTTGCCCTGGTGTTGTACCACCTTACCCCAGTCCTGAAGATACTTTCAGGTGCAAACTTCGTTTGCTCACACTTGGATAAAGGATTAAACTAAATTTATTATTATCTAACCAAGTGAAAAATAAACTTTCAACATCTTTCTCTAAATCCAGAGTAATTTATTAAAAAAGGGTGGCACACCATTTGGCAACTCCTATAGGTAGAGATGACCTGCTAAAGCTTCTGCCTGGTATCTCAACTTGGGCCTGGCTCCCACTGAAGAGACCTGTTTCCAGCGGCCCCGAGAGAAAGCTCCATGTTCCAGTCCTTCTTCAAACCTGTTCCAGCGGATTCCAGCAACAGTTTACGAGAACCAAAAAGAGAGCTCCGATTGAAGTCCTGCTACGAACAGGGTCCTGCCTTGGTAAGATTCCTTGTTTTTTTTGTGGGTTTTTTAGGCCTATACACGGCATTCCGCTACTTTATAGGAATAGACTATCCTTGGAAAGTCTTCTTCCTTTCTTTCTTTAAGTAATAATGTCTTCGGTTTTACCGAGGGTAAGAACCCTCGGGTTCGAAATTGATGCTAATATTGAGAAGAGGACGTTTGCGAAGGCTATAATTAACTATGTCAGGGCAGACAACATTTCTGGTTTTACCCCTTACGGGGGGGGGAAGGTTTCAAGTTGTATGCACTAACGTTGCAACTAGAGAAAAATTACTGAAAGGAGTCGAGTGCCAGGGAAAAGTTTTTCATCCTTTTGTGGTAGGAAGTCTTTCCAAAAGTGTAAGAATAGATCGTTTCCCAATTGAATATCTCGAAGAAGACATTGACATCATCACTAAAGTCTTCTCGAAATGGGGAGCCGTGCGGGATATAAAAATTGGCATGGACGCTGACTTCCCTCAATGGAAGTCAGGAGAAGTCACTTTTTCTGTCATGATGAAGGCAGAAATTCCGAATTTCGTCAAAATAGGATCGGCCAGGGTAATGGTTAGCTACCCTGGCGTAAAGCGACAATGCTTTAAGTGAAGTGCCCTCACGCATCTCGGGGCTCAGTGCCCGAAAATGAAATGTCGCAACTGCCTTACAACGGGCCATACATTGGAGAAATGCCAGTCGGCCTGCTTAAAATGTGGCAACAAGGACCACAAAGTGGACACCTGTCCAAGCAGAAACCATGCCGAAAGAGTGGGAGGCACTATCACGCCCAACACTCCAACACCAGAAAACAATATCAGTGGCATGGAGCAGAACGACTTCCCAACCCTGAAGACTGCACATGAAAGGGCAGCAACAAAGAATAATACTGCCACATCGCAAATTGAAGCAACAGAGAAACCTACAGCCAAAACTGTAGAAGCAGCCAGGAAAGACTCAAAGCAGGAGGAACCAGCCAATGACCAAACAGCCACCATAGAAATTAAACAGAACCACCAGCAAGACGGTTCTAGCATGGTAGTTGAAGAAACAACAGCAGAAGAAACAGAAATGGAAACTCACAGTGAAGAAACCACACAAAAAAGGCCAGGCAGCCCTGAAGAAGGGAATGTAAAAAAACCAAAACCAGGGAGTCCGGGCGTAGTTGAAACTGGAAAAGTAACAGCAGAACCCACAAAGTACCCTTATGCAAAAGCCAATGCACTGATACTGCATCTGCTAAAAGACTTCCCCGAGGATGCGAAGGTTTTACGAAATGGAATAGAAACATTCGGGGATATCCTACTTATCCTCACAGGGAAAAATGGGCCTAAAGTGGTAAGCGCAGAGTGGAATGATATGTTTGTCGAAGACATAGACGAAATCACTCCAGAACAAATCGAAGAATTTATTGATGCAAAGGATGACGTGGGAGCAGCATTGTATAGAGGCCTAGGAATGCTAAACTACTCCCGCGGAGATAAGTTATATGATCACATCCTTAGTACCCACGACAATAGAAAGCAGGAGGATTCAAGCCCTGCCTAACACGCTGACAAGTCAGTCGACTTGTTGCATACAGCTGCCGAAGGGGGGGGGGAGTGCTTTTTTTTTGTTCTCTTTCAAATTAGAATTTTTGTTTTGAAAAGGTCTTTTCCACACAGGAGGGGGTACCCTGAGAACCTGGGCTGCGAAGGCCTACATCGAGGTGGTGCAGCTCCTTGTGGGCTGCATCACCCAGGCCAGGCTCTTCCCCCACTCTTCTGATCATTCAGTTTGAAATTCCGTAATTCACCTAGTTTCTTATTTCTTTGGTTCTGTCTTACAAATTGTTATATGTACGTTTTAATGTTATTTACCAGTTTCCTTTTTCATGTGTTGCTTCTTTCATTTGTTTTTCCCTGCTTTCCTCGGGCAGTCATCTGAAGAGGTGACTGACCGAGGAAAGCTGAAAAGAACGGATGGAGGGAGATAATGTCGGAGATCTGCTTGGTGCGGGCATTTAAGTCAGGCCAAGTAGATTGACTGAGGCCTCTTTTAACTATCTACTACTATCCACTCTATCTTTCTCCTCCCCTCTCACTATAGGGCTGACTCTCAGCACAACTTTTATTAAATCTAAAGAGGCCAGTGATGAAAGGCATGAACTCCCATTCGACCTCAATAAAGGTCGAAACTAGTCTGGGTAGTGGCCCTTCCCTTAATGCATAACATTAGACATATCCGCAAGGAGATGTGTTTTGCATTATAGGAGATACTGAGACAGGAGTGTTGGTAACTTGCTCCACCTTTGCAACGAGTTGCCCTGGTGTTGTACCACCTTACCCCAGTCCTGAAGATACTTTCGGGTGCAAACTTCGTTTGCTCACACTTGGATAAAGGATTAAACTAAATTTATTATAATTCTTTATACAGTTTTTCACTGTCACTATGCCAGCCTGGGAAGTCTCTCCTAAAACCTCTTGGAATGGTTCGTTTGGCAGCACCAATAATAATGCCAACAAATCTATTGTAATTTTTTACAGTGGGCTTTATAAATCTTATTACAGTGTCAACCTGTTTCTTAAAAGAATCCCAGTCAACTTTGAAAAAGTTCCACCTAGGTTTTAATACTGTTCGTATGATTGGAATATTTAGGCCTACTTTATAGATTATAGGTCGATGTTAGCTATTTGGAAAACCATCTAATACTTTCCTAGAGATGGGAATTTGGCCACCATTGTCATCTGCAGTACAGAAGCACAAATCAGGATTATATCCTCTTTCCCATCTAGAGGAGAGAAAGCTCGGTTTATCTTTGGCATCAAAGATCAGATAGAGGTTCTGATTTTCCATCCAGTTCACTAGTAGGATACCATTTAGGTCATAATTTCTGTAGCCCCAAAGGGAGTGATGACTATTAAAATCTCCCAGGATTATGCTTGGATGTTGTTGCTGGGACAGTACTTGATCAGGCCATTTAGCTAAGGGAGGTTTATACACGTTGGTTATAGTATAACCAGATATTATAATAGATACACTATATATGTCCTTGCTGGTACTTGGTTCATAGATCTTATAATTAGAAATGTCATTTTTTATACAGGGTGTCCCAAAATTCCCGCAAGATTTAATTTTAGCGCCATTTGTGCGGTAAAGTGTTGCCAACGAGAAAAAAAAGACAGCATGACAGCTGACAGTTCAGGGTTATTAAAAATGGAGCGCTACACAAAAGAACAATGCATTTTAATTGTTGAGCAATATTTTTAAAATAATGAAGGTTTGGCAGCTACAGTTTGCAATTTTCATACAAAATATTGGAATTCTAATCAGTAAATTGCAGCATATGGGAATGGACATAGGGTTGGTGAGATGGATAGGAGGGTGGTTGACGGAGAGATATCAGAGAGTGGTTTACTCGGGAGTAGAGTCCACAAGACGGCCTGTGACTAGTGGTGTGCCACAAGGATCTGTTCTTGGACCACTGCTGTTTAATTTGTTCATAAATGATATAGGAAATGATCTGAGAGGAACAGTTCATTTGTTTGCGGATGATGCGAAGTTGGGTAGGGCAATAGTGAATGCAGATGACGTCAAAATTTTGCAGGATGATTTGGATAGATTGGAGGTCTGGGGTAAGGAGAATGGATGTCAGTTTAATGTGGCAAAATGTAAGGTTATGCATTTTGGGGTGAAAAGATTGGCGGCAGTTTGCTGCATTGGTGGAACCCTGCTCCAGGAAATTGATGGGGCACGAGATTTAGGAGTGTTGGTAGATAAGGAATTGAAATTTAGGGGACACATTGCAAAAGTGACCAAAACAGCTCATCAAATCACTTGGTTGCTGAAGAATACGTTGACAAGCAGAGACAAGCAGGTTATTGTTCCTCTGTATCGAGCCTTGATAAGACCCCATCTAGACTACTGTGCTCAGATTTGGTCACCTAGGTTTCTTCTTGATGGGGAGGAGGTGGAGAGGATCCAGAGGCGAGTGACCAAGATGATAGCAGGTCTGTGGAATGAACCGTATGAGAACAGGTTGAGGATTTGTGGGTTGCAAAAATTGGTTGATAGGCGGAGGAGGGGAGATATGATTGAGACATTCAAATTACTGAAGGGTTTCTATAAAATTAATTCAGAAGATATTTTTGAGAACATGGCTGGTTGTGGGAGGACTAGAGGACATCCATGGAAACTGGGCAAAAGTGTGGTTAGTAAAGGTGTTAGAGCTGGGTTCTTTACTTTTAGAGTAGTGAATGAGTGGAATGCGCTCCCTGAGTCTGTAGTGGATGCTGTGACAGTGAATGAGTTTAAGGTGAGGTATGATAGATACTGTATGAATGTCAAATAGTTGTGATGAATATGATTTGGGGCCTCCCTCGATGAGTCTAATGACTCCCTGGAGTTGCCCGTAATAATAGTAATAGTAATAATAGTAATAATATGGTCGGAATAGTGATTTAACTTCATCAACTGTGAAAAGATTAATTAAAAAATTCAAGGAAACTGAATCAATTAGTGATCTTATACACTCTGGCCGTCCTTCAACAAGTCGTTCAACAGAAAACATCGAAGCAGTTCATGAGCGTGTTGCTGAGAGTCCAGGAACATCAATTCGGCACCATGGTCTTGAATTGGGCATTTCAAGAAGCTCTCTACAGCGTATTCTCACGAAAGATTTGCATCTTTATGCTTACAAAGTTCAATTGACTCAAGAACTGAAACTGACCACACACACAACGAAGAGTGTTCATGGAATGGATTATGGAACAACAACAAGTGGATGCTTATTTTTCGAACAAAATCATCTTCAGTGATGAGGCTCATTTTCATCTTGATGGCTTCGTTAATCGACAAAATTGTTGCATTTGAGGTTCAGAAAATCCACGAATGATTGTTGAGAAACAAATGCATCCACAACGTGTCACTGTTTGGTGCGGATTTGGGGCAGGAGGCATCATCGGTCCATTCTTCTTTGAAAATACGGGCTGGTAAGGCAATAACAGTTAATGGTGCTCACTATCGTGACATGATAATTCAGTTTTTTTGTGCCTAAATTGCAAGATATGGATGTGGACGACATGTGGTTTCAACAAGACGGTGCCACATGCCATACAGCCCGAGAAACAATTCAATTACTGCATGAGTCATTTCCTGGTCGTGTAATTTCCCATTTTGGTGATCAGAATTGGCCGCCCAGATGACTTAATGGCGTTGGACTTTTTTCTTTGGGGTTTTTTGAAGTCTAAGGTTTATGCCAACAAGCTCATGACCACCCACGCCTTGAAGGAGGAAAGTGAGTGCTGTATCAACGAAATTCAGCCCACATTTATGCAAAACGGTCATGGAAAATTTTCGACGAAAGAGTGCATATGTGCCAGCAAAGCCGTGGAGGCCATTTACCCAATTTGCTATTCTGTGCATAACCCTATACTGTATACTTTATGAATCAATAAGAAATTACAATTTTAATTAAAAACCTGTGTTTTCTATCAAAATTACTTCTTGCGTGAATTTTGGGACACCCTTTATATGTTGCCACACCATATTTGGGATGGTTTATGTAGTTAATCATATTGTAACCATATATTTTCCCTCTCGTTAGTAGATCTAAATCGTCCTTAGTATGAGTTTCCTGTATTACGACTACATCTATTTGGTGGTAGTTCAGGATCTTAGTGAAAGCTTCGCATTTAGCCCTACTTATGCCTTCTATGTTTAATTGGCATATTTTTAAGAGTAAGCCCATATTATTGATTCTTGGATCATTGGTGGTTGTGTGTGTTGATTATCCGAGAGCCTGTGTCCATGAGTCCTGCTAGGAGAGTACGGATCCATCTGTTGCTGTAGACTATTTAGCATTATCCAGGGTGTACCATGAGGAGGCAGTCTACGTTACACCCCATGGTGACCCGCTCCATCTCGGGAGAGTATTTATTCACTTGTCCGAGTGGTTAGCATATCCACTCTCCAGCCAAGAGGCTGCAGGTTCGAATCCGGCCTAGGCATAGATGTTTGTGATTGTCTTCCACCTTTCTGCATTAATTTATACAAGGGAATAAATACTCTCCCAAGATGGAGTGGGTCACTATGGGAGAAGTAGACCTGACCATCCTGCAATGGGAGAGGCCTTTACCCCAGCAGTGGAGAAAAGTTACAGACTGAAAAAAGTTTATCATATCCCCTCTTCTCTGCTTATCAACTGAACTCTGCAATCCACACACTCTCAATCTACCCTCACAGGGAACATTCCATAGACCTACCACCAGCTTGGTCACTCATCTCTGAATCCTCTCATCCACCTTCCAATTCCCAAGAAACTATAAGATTGACACAGAAGAAACTTTTCAATGCATGGGGAGTGTGTGTGTGTCGTGGAAAAACAGGGGGATCACATTTGGAAGTTTTCTAAGAGTGTGGTTAGTAATGGTGTGAAGACTAGATTCTTTACTTGGAGAGTGGTGAATGAGTGGAATGGATTTCCAGAGGTGGCCCAACAATGAATAGTTTTAAGGAGATGTATGATAGGTATTGTGTTAATGGATAATTTGTCCTCTGTGATTAGTCTTTTAATTTCATGGAGTTCTCATAGAAATAATAATAATATATAACATCTATTGGAGGCATCATTTACTTCTTTCAAATTTCTATCAAAGTTAGGACAAAATTATACATAAAAGATAATAATGGGACCTACTGTTTAATGTATGGAGCATAACAGACCAAGATGTAAAACCTTGGAAGGGGTTTGGACCTGTAAGAAATAACACAACAGGTGAATGGAGAAAAAGAAGATATATAATCAAGAACTATATGAACTCTATAGATCCCCACTTCTATCTCATGATATCAAAGCTTGTGGATTGAGATGGCTAAACATGCATTCAAATGATGTCTGATGGAATGCAACTGGGAGGTAACATCCAAAAGGAATTGCTGAGATGGAAAATGTTGGTACTCTCAGCAAATAACATTAGTGGTTAAACAAACTAAGGAAGAAGAAAAGCCATAAAAGGTTTATCCACTATCAGGACATAGCCAAAAAACCTTTTCCCACAGTAATCCCAAGATCCCTTGCTTCCTCCACCATGTAAGTACGAATCTTCCCATCTGTGGATCCCATATTTCAAAACTATACATTTATGATTATTATTACAGTAACCTCCATAGAGTTGGTAGACTCATCATGGGAGGCTCCATCAATTAACAATATGTCTATCATACTGAACTTTGATATCATTTATGCTCCCAGGATTTGCAGTGCACTCCAGCATGCTTTCTACTCACTAACAACTCTTCATGTAAAAATCTACTCCTCACAACCTTCTTCACCACAACTTTATACAACTTCCAATGATGGCCTCTTCATGTAAAAATCTACTCCTCACAACTTTATACAACTTCCAGTGATGGCCTCTCATTGCCATCCACTCTTTTTATTTATAATTCCTTTTGTATTAATCTGGTAAAATCCCTTAACCAAGTTGAAAGTCGCTATCACATCTCTTTTCTTCCAGTGTACCAAACTCTATAATCTGCATTCCCTCAACCGCTCTGCATAATGAACACTCTAGAATCCCAATATCACTTTAGTTATTCATCTTTTGATCCTTTTAAGTGTTTCTACATCACACTGAAAACTAGAAGATCAAATCTCAGCAAAATGTCTAGACCAAATCTGGTCTGACCAGTGCCTTTTATAGAGGCATCACCACTTCCTTATCCCTACATGTAGTGTAATTTTATCATTGCAGTAATATGATGTGCAATTTTCACTACACTTGCAGTGTGTCTCAGAACTTTAGTCCTCTGCATACCATCACTCCAGAATCCCAAATCTCATCCACTTCTTGAAGCAAAGTTCCACAAATACAGCACAAATACAGTTTCTAACCTTATATCTCTGCACCCTGAAGTGTAGCACCTTGCATTTATTAATATCAGAACTACAACCCCCCCCCCACTCATTTGTCTAAGCTAAAAGTCTATTCAAACCTTCCCGTAAAAAATTAACATCAGTAATAATCTTGATAATTCATTTAGCTGCATTAAATTGATGTCACCATTCATCTTTTCACCTTTCTAGCCAGAGCCTCTATAGCTCAGTTGGTATAGACGAAGCCCTTTGGTCAGAAAGACCTGGGTTTGATTCCTGTCCATGATGTGAGGAACCTTTATCTGGTCTCCTTCGACCAAAAGTGAGTTAGCCAGTCTCATATGAAGGTAGAGGTTTTTACAACCGGAAACTCTGGTTTTTCATCCTTACAACAGACAAACCAACTCATTAACACACACACACACACAGATCTACAGTCATGAAATACATGTTAATCCCTCATTAGGAGGGCTCAACCAGTCCTAAGAGATGGTGGAGAAACTGGGGGAATTCATACAAATAAATACCAATAAATAAATAAAACTTTTCCAGCTTATTCAAGTCTTCTTGAAGAATCAAAATATCAGCACTATTATAAATAACCCTGTTGGAATTTTTTTCCACTTGGTTAGACTATAATAAATTTAGTTTAATCCTTTATCCAAGTATAAGCAAACAAAGTTTGCACCTGAGGTATCTTCATGACTGAGGTAACTCATGGTAAAAGTGGACCAATCTCTCATCACTCCTTGTCTTAGTATCTCCCATAATGCAAAGCACATCTCCTTGCAGATATGTATAATGCTATGCATTAAGGGAAGGACCACTACCCAGACTGGTTTTGACATTTATTGAGGTCTTGTCAGTGGGAGCCAGATCCAGAGGTGGTGAGACTAAGGTTTCGGAAACAATGGAGAAGTCATATTTACCTATACAAGTTGCCAAAAGGTGTCTCACTCTATTATTAAATTACTCTAGATTTAGAGAAAGATGGAAGTTTTTTTCCACTTGATTAAAAAAAAAAAACTTCCAACATCTTTCTCTAAATCCAGAGTAATTTAATAATAAGGTGAGACACCTTTTGGCAACTCGTATAGGTAAATATGACTTCCACTGCTTTTACCTTAGTATCACCACCTCTGGATCTGGCTCTCACTGATGAGAGCCAGATCCAGAGGTGGCTCTCACTGATGAGACTTCAATAAAGATCGAAACAGGTCTGGGGTAGTGGCCCTTCCCTTAATGTATAACATTATACATATCTGCAAGGAGATGTGCTTTGCATTATGGGAGATACTAAGACAAGGAGTGATGAGAGATTGGTCCACCTTTACCACGAGTTGCCTCAGTCCTGAAGATACTTCAGGTGCAAACTTTGTTTGCTTACACTTGGATAAAGGAGTAAACTAAATTTATTATAAATAACCCTCCCAAGCTTCACATCATCTGCAAACAACTGAATATCTTCCTGTAGTTTAGTGATAATATCATTGACATAAAGATTGAACAGTAATGGTTGCAGTACTGAATCCTGTGGAACTCACATATAACCTTCCTATTTTCTAATCTTCTTCTTGCTCGGTCTCCTCAGTTCTGAGGACTTGTTACCTAGCCACAATGTCTGCCCATTTTTTTCTGTCTTCTTTTGCAGAAGTGTTCGGTGATCTTTTTAATTAGTTTCTTTTAATTTTGCTGATACTACTTCCTATATACAACTATCTGATATCTAGCAGAAAGCTAGTTACCAATCCAATCCATAAACCTGATATCCAAATCCATATGAGCAATTAAAAACAAACCTGTCATGTGGCACCCTCGACATGCCTTGGGAAAATCAAAAAAAAAAAAAAAAAAAAAAAGACAGTGTATGTATTACCCTTATCCACTGCTCTTATTAGACTATTCTAAAAGGCAACCATTTGCGCGGTTAGCCAAGTGGCTGTGCGCTTCGCACCCATATGCCTGGGAAAGTAGTGTCCTGGGTTTGATTCCCGTCGTTGACACGAGGAGCTTAGGATTTTTCTCAGACATAGCCAAGTTAGCTGACCTTGGGCATGGACTACAGGATTTTTCTCCCCAGTTTATCTGGGTTTTTTTCCTCCCGCTAGCAGGCAAACTGGCCCCATAAACACACACATTTACAGATATAGGACACACCAGGAGGCATAGGGGTAGTCAACGCCTTGGAATGGGTATGACTTGAAAGGGCTTAGGATAGATCTGTAAGAGGCCATTAGGCCTAATATGAGAAAGAAGAAGGCAACCGGTTAATAAAACAAGAGCACTAATTACAAATCCATGCTGGCCTGCTCTCTAGAGCAGATTTCTTGGTTATTGCAAAAAATAAATTAAATATACAAAATACAGTGATACCTTGAGATAAGAGTTTAATTCATTCCATGACCGAGCTCGTAAGTCAAAATGCTCGTATCTCAAATCAATTTTCCCCATTGAAATTAATTAAAATGAGATTAATTCATACCAGCCCCCAAAAAACCACTCCAATTTTTTTATAATAATGTATTTATAATGAACAAATATTGTATACAAACAAAATAAAACCAAATACTGTACATACATACATACATACATGTAAAAGAGAATCTAAAGAAATAAACAGATGTTGGCAGAGCCGATTAGCGTACGGTATTAATTTTTTCTTTCACTTCACTTTTGCTTAACTTAATTTTCTTCTTCACTTGTTTTTTTCTTTTTTGCCATGCTTTCGTCACTTTTATCCACAGGACGTTTCAATAGAAACCTGTCCAAGGAGCTTTGTTTCTTCCTCCCTTTTAGGATGTTTCTGAAATGAGTTAGGCAAGTGTCATTAAATAGCATTGCTGCATGACCAGTTGCAACTTTTTCAGGGTGTTTCTTTTCAATTAAGTTCGAAACTTTTTTCCCACATTGTCAACACTTTCTTTATCTCACTTGAAGAGATAACGTCCTCTGCCTCTGTGGTTGTACCAATCTCCTGCAGAACCTCTGTATGTTGCTGCATGTGTAGTTCCGTCAACACTCCTCTGTCGTCAGTTCCTTGGAATGTGCGGCGACAAGGTCTTCGATATCTCCCTCATCCACCTCCAGGTCCATGGACTTTTTGAGGGACACGATCTCCTCCAGCACTTCCTGTTCAGGTCTAAATCCTTCAAAATCCCTTTCAGCCACAGCCTCAGGCCACAGCTTTTCCATGCAGAGGTCAAGGTCCTTTTTGTAACACTCTGCCAGGCCACATCAATAATTTTGAGGCATATGACAATGTTGTAGTGGTCCTTCCAGAACTCTCGAAGGGTGAGCTTTGTGCTCTCCGTAACCTCAAAGCAGCGTCGGAACATGTATTTGGTAAAAAGTTTCTTGAAATTGGAGATCACCTGTTGGTCCATGGGAAAGTAGAGAACCTTTATAAAGCTGAACTCCTCGAGGATGTCGTCCTTAAGGTTTGGAGGCATTGTCAAGGAGGAGAAGGGCTTGCAGGGGTAAGTCATTGACCTCGAGGTATTCCTTAACGGCAGGACCAAATACCAAGTTGACCCACTGCACAAAAAACTGCCTGGTGACCCACGCCTTTGGGTTTGCCCTCCACATAACCTGCAGTTTTTCTTTTTAAACCTTATGTGTCTTGAAGGCTCTGGGGTTTTCTGAGTGGTATACGAGCAGCGGCTTGATCTTGCAGTCGCCACTCGCATTTGCACACAGTGCGAGGGTCAACCTATCCTTCATGGGCTTGTGACCTGGCATCTTCTTTTCTTCTGCCGTTATGTAAGTTTTGCTTGGCATCTTCTTCCAGAAGAGCCTGTCTCGTCACAGTTAAAAACTTGTTGGGGGATGTATCCTTTGGCTTCAATCAATTCAGCAAAGGTTTTTACAAATTCCTCAGCTGCCTTAGAATCAGAGCTCGCTGCCTCACCATGCCTGACAACGGATTGAATGCCGGTCCTTTTTCAGAAATTTTCGAACCACCACCCACGACTGGTTTTGAACTGCTCTTGTGAAGCCTCCTGTGCTGAAGTATCTAGGGTCTGCTGCAGCAAATCTGCATAAATGGCTTGGGCCTTCTTGCAAATTATAGTCTCTGTCAGAGTGTCTCCTGCGAGCTGCTTCCCTGTCAACCAAAAAATCAGCAGGTTCTCTATCTTTTCATGGACAGAGTTATGTAGCTTTGAAATAATTTTAATGTCCTTAGCTGGAGTTATAGCCTTTATCGAGTCCTTCTGCTTCAGAATAGTACATATCGTAGAAGTAGTGCGATCGTACTGCGTTGCCAAGTCTATTACTCTTACGCCTTGCTCAGGTTTGTGTATTATCTCACGCTTTAATTCCATAGATATCATCTTTTCCCTTTTCTCGCCACTGTTCTTTACACTCACCTTCTTTGGACTCAGGGTTATACGAAAAAAAATTAGCTAAATAACTGTGCATACAAAAAAAAAACACAAAATTAAAACTCAACACGACAGAAATGCTTCGGTGGTGAGGTAAACATGTGAACTGAACGATGTGCAAGACTCGGGAATCTGAGTAGAGTGGTGGTTGTGACATCACCGAAGCAGGCTCGTATCTCAAATTCTGGCTCGTAACTCATGGCAAAAAAATCAGCCTAGTGGCAGCGCACATCTCAAAAAACTTGTATGTTGGGGCACTCGTATCTCAAGGTACCACTGTATATATATATATATATATATATATATAAAATTGACAAAAATAGATAAAAGTCCTTACCCCACCCATGGTACAAAAATGTACTATAATTTTACAAATAACCTTTCTTGGGTGGGATCGACATTTAAAAGAAAAAAAAAAAACAGCCAGGTTAATGGCATGGTCAGTTCATTCAGCACATTTCTTTAAAACTTGTGACCAAATTCCATCTAGTCCCCTATCTTATTGGAATCTAGTGTACTTAGTTATTAGGAATACATCTTCTTCATTTACTTTCACTTTTAACACTTAACTCCTCCTTATCCTTCTAGGGATAAAGCTTGTTTTATCAGGATGGAAAACTCTTAATAAAGTGATCATTAAATACTTGAACTATGTTGTCATCTTCCTTTGTCATTTTACTGAGAGTAAATCACAAATCAGAATGTCTGAGAATAGAATGAATTTGATAGTGAATCAGAGATTTTATCCAAAGAAGAATGAAAAGAGGAAACTATTATCTTCGACATTGTATATCAAAGCGAACATATGCTCAGATGCCACGTTGAAGACTGAAAAGGATCAAAGAGTGCATAATTTAGTGCATAAGATACATGGTGCTTGAATAAGGTGAAATTTGAGTTTGTTAGCTGTGATTCTACAGACTGGAGATGGAAATGAACATCATTGAAAGTGGAGCTGAACTCTGTGAAATGAATCTCAATGCGTTTGGGAGATTTTTCTTTTTCTGCATTTAATTGATTTCTTTTTTGTTGAGTTTTGATTTGTTTGGGAAGGATAATGATGTTTTAACAATGTTTTAAACATCACAGGAATGATGTTTTAATATTCAGCAAGAACTAAAAAAAAGGTAGTAGCACCAGTATTACTGCTTTAGAGTAGACTGTCATAATAGCCTAATATAATTTATGCTTAATATAGGAGGATTGCAAAATGTGACAAAGACATTTGTGAAAATTATATGAAAATAATGCAAATGGATAAAGTCATTATTAAACTAGGCATTTAGGAAATAAAAAACAAATTATCTAAATTAATTTCTCTTACTGACTTGTCATAATTTGTGAGTGCTCTGAATGCAGTTCCCATATTCTACTATTGAAAATATTTTCTTGGAAATCATGTATTCATTAAGATTCTAGTGCTGTTTCATTATTATTATCGAAAAGAAAATTTACATTAATACTAACGTCTTGTCAATTTTCTGATAATCTGTTATTTATGATATCTCCAGTGTGTTCACAACTTACCTTTCAGTCTTCTAAGGCACTGCGTGAATTTACCTAGACCATGGTCTTCATCTGATACTTTTACCTGTCACCTTGGAATCGGTCACCTATTTTGCAAACCTTTCCCTTCACATTTCTGTTTATCACCATACTGCCTAGTATATTAATGCTGACAATATATTTCTTGCTAACATCTTCATTTTTATTATGATTTGTACACTGATGCCATCCATTCACTGCACTTATTTTTCTCAGAACTCTAATATCTGTGGTCTCCTGACTTTGATAAACTGTTTTATTTCCAGCTTGCTCTCAGAATGATAAAATTGGTTTGAACACTGTCTTGTTTACCATCTCTGTTTATTCTGTTGTTCATTTCCATATTCAATTTGCAAACTTCACTACAAATTTTACTTAAATAGAACTGAAATATGCCATTCAGCATGCAGATGATGTTTTTAGTGTGTCTTTTTTATTGTTGATTTTCATACTAAATTTTTTACAGCAGTTATTCAAAATATACAAGGAATCCTGCAGGCTTATACTGGATTTATTTAAGAGTACATCATCTGCAGAGGGTAAGGGACATAGTATAATATCTGATTCAGGCTTACTGTGGGTTTGAATAATCCTGCATAAATCATCAAAGTTTTTCAGAGCCTGCTCCTTAGACACTTATATTATTATACCTCCTTAAGTTTATAATAATGATAATATCCTTCATTCAACTGAAAACATATTTATCATCATCAACAGCTTTCTTTGGTCCACAGCTGAACGAATACCTCCATACTTCTTCCATTTTAGAAATGTCGTTTATCTATCCATAAATGTTCATAACATCTTGTTATCATCATCTCATCTGACTTCATCTACCTGGTTTCTAATAACCATTTCTTGTTCATTATGTTGTTCTCTTTGTCCATCTGTTGGCAGACATTCTTGCCTGTCACCATTTGTTGCATGCATTATTATTAATAATGCAATGCATGCACATTACTTTCGTTTACTTCCTTATCCAGGTATTATTCGTTTAATCTAACCATGCTATTCCCAAAATTGCACTTTCCATATTTTGTTGTATTGTCCGTTTCTCCAGCTCTCACTACTATAGATAATAATTGGGCATGCACACTGGTTGTAGATCTTTCTTTGTAGGCAATTTGATAAATGGCTTTTAAATATCTCTTTATAATGGATAAAAATTTTCCATTCTGTTATTCTAGCTGAAATTTCATTATCAACTTTATGGTTGCTTGTAATGATTTGTCCTAGATACTTGTGTGTGTGCACTCATTATTTTAATATGTTTTTGTTCTGGAGTATTTTCGCTATACATTATTTCACTATACTATATTCACTATACATATTTATATGTTGCCCATCTCCAAATTTAATTTAATTTAATCATGTTTTTTAGTTCTTCTGGTGATGTTGCTATTAATATGGTCATAGATTATCAATATTCAGTCCTCTATCTCTCTCTCTCCCCAGTTCAATTTTCTCATAGCATATTCAATGGTGGTAGCAAATAATTTTAGTGAGATAGTCTCACTCTTTGACTCCTCTTTTTATTTCTCTTTCTTTTCTATTTATATTTATCACTGCTGCACTTCTCTTGTATATGTAGGTTAATATGATAATATAAATATCAGCTGTTCCTATCTGCATTAAAGCTTCAAACATTTTACGTAGGTGTGTCGAGTTGAAGGCTTTTTCTAATTTCTAGAAATTTAATATATTGTTTATTCTGCATCTTTTTTTTGTAAAAAAAAAAAAAAACTTTAATGAGAAGGGTTATAGGTCTATAATTTCTTATGCGAGTTTTATCACCTTTCTTATGAAGAAATATGATTTTTTCCAATATTCCAACTTTTTTGTTCTTCCTGTTTGTAAACACTCAGTATAGAATTCTGCTGGTTTTATATGCAAGAGATCTCCCCCTCCATTTATCAATATTTTCATTAGTATTCCATCAAGTCACAGGTGCCTTTCTATTTCCCAGTTTTGTAAGTGCATGTTTTACTTCATCTTTGACTATATATCAAATATTCATTATAAATATTTTCTTGGTAATTCTTGATAAAATTTAACTATGATCTCCAACATGATTGTTCTGTTTGTAATCAGTAATTCATTTTAATCTTTTACACCTGTCATATAAAGATCACCTGCATGATCTTTATACTATTGTTATTTTCAATGCTGTTCTTGTATTGAAATGTCTTATATCCTTTTATCTTTTCCCTTACTGTTTTGCTAAGTTTATTGTTGTTAATGGTTTCATTTCTTCTTTTTTCTTTTAAGTCTTGAGTTTCCTTTTTGAATTCCCAGGTAAAATTTCAGCATTCCTTATTATGCTTTTCATTAAGATACTGTTGAAATTTTCAATATTCAAAATTGGGTCCATTTTTAATGTCTTTTTCTAAATTTACTTGAAATTATTTTTGTTTGCAATATTTCTAAAGATGTTTGTTGTTCTCTCTTTTATTCCATAAAGTCCAACAGCAGAAAACTTGCTTCCTGTCCAATTGGAAATCATGTCTTATGGTCCCTTGCTAGGGCTGTTGGACACAACTTCTGTCCAGCATTTCCACTTCTCCCTCTCATCCGGATGGCACTGAAAAATAAAGCTGACATCCTAGCATCGCTCTTTTCTTCAAACTCCTGTATTGATGACCAAGGGAAATCACTACCTACCACATACCAGAATCCAAGCACCATATTCTTCCTGTCACTTATTGACAAAAAGACATCAGAAAATTACTAAAAAAACTTGCAAACAAAAAAATTCTACTTGTGCTGATGGCATCTCTCCATTTGTTCTCAAACAAAATGTGCTTCAGAGCTAACACCCATCCTGTATCATCTCTACTTTCTATTATGCATAGCAGGTACGTATCCCAACTTGTGGAGGCAATCTCATATCCATCTTATTCTAAAAAAAGGGACAGAAATTTATCATCAAACTGCCGACCAATTGCCATCACCTCAGTCCTCTCCATAATATTGGAGAAAATCATTAGTAGCCAACTTCTCAACTGCCTAGAGGTTTATCGGTTATTCAGCAACCACAAGTATAGATTCCACCATTCAAGACCCACTGCTGACCTCTTAGCTTAATCACCCACCATCAGACATGTGCAGTGCAAAAGTCTGTCAGAACATTGTGGCTTGATAAACAAACAGCCATCCTTTGGTCTACCCATCACCCTATGTAACTATGGGTTGCTAGCTTCCTCTCTGGTCATTCACTGTTATGGTTGATGGCTTCCTTTCTTCAAGCTTCACCATCAATGCAGGAGGACCTCAAGGCTTTGTCCTATGATCTACCATATATTACATGACCTACTCTTAACCACAAATTCTATCTACATGACTTATTTTTCACGGTATTAACAACACCACAAACACTTTTATCAACAAAGATGTTTTATTAACGCTAATATTTCGCTGATTTTCAACTCAGCATCATCAGAGCACAACACACATGTAAATGCGACAGTGAGTGAGTGAAACAATATAATTGCAAAAGACAAAAGATCTAAAGTCCTATTTTTGGCGCCCTCTAACGAAAAAAAAAAAAAAAAAAAACAGCAGTTATCCAGGAGTTTTTCTTAGGATAACCGTCTCCCAAATTTTTGGCAAATTAATGCAACCATATTTCTTAAGGTTGGGAGAATTCTCCAAAGCCATTGCTGGCTCAAAAAATAATCTTTCAGATCTATAACGACTCCTAAATAGCAAATTCGTTTTCTTCCATCTAATCCTGTGTGAAGGAGTGTCCAAAGCGTGGTCTGCCAGTCCCGACTTGCCATAGTAATAGTAGCGAATGTATCTTTCATGTTCTTCCAGGCGGATGTTCACTGATCTTCCTGTTTGCCCATAATAGGCCAAGTCACAGTCACATGGAACTTCTTACACTCCTGGGTGTGCTAAAGGGTGAAGTTTATCCTTTGGCGAGCGGATCAGAATTACCAGCTCGACATGAGGTTTGAAGGTGGTGCGAAGGCCATGTTTCAACAATACTTTGGCTATCTTTTCCGATGTAGCGCTTCTTCGAGAACAAATCGCCGCTACTCGCATAGAGCTTAGTAAGCTAAACAGCTCTATCACAGCTCTACAACAAGAACTAATAAACGTGTTAAATCCTGAAATATGGACTGTCCTACAGCAGATCTCCGAAGTGGCAGCAAAAAAAGAATTCACAAAAGTTAAAAGCAAGCACCTAAAGAAATTTGAACTACTACAACAGCACCAACATACGAAGTCCCGACCGAAACTTCGACGAGACCACGTGGTCGTAAACCTATCGTCGGAAACACTCACTGAAGAAGCCAAGAACGCTCTCAGTTTAGGACATAACTTTGCCGTCCCGCCCAAACAAATTCCTAAACTCGAAATTATGATGAAAGTAGAATGGGGTATCCACGATCTTCCGCCAGCAATGGCCAATAACGTGCGACTAGACATAGCAAGTATTATAAACAAGGCTAAGCCTCCAAAAAGCAATATGCCACGTAAGCAAATAACTGCCCTAAAAAAGTTATATAATAATAAAAATATTATTATTACAAAAGCCGATAAAGGAAATGCAACAGTTATCATGAATAAAGAAGAGTATAACAGAAAAATGCAAGATCTCATATGTGACAGTTCCACATATCAAATTATACATCGCGACCCTACGATGTCGCAAAAGAAAGAAGTCCGAAAAATACTGAAAAAAGTGACATCATGGCCCAAAGAAATCATCAGGAAAATAAAACCAATTCATGTTAAAACACTCCGTATTTATGGATTACCAAAAATCCACAAAACGAATATTCCCCTACGCCCCATAGTTGATAGCATAGATAGTCCCACATATAAACTGGCCCGGAATTTAGCTAAGTCGCTTGCCCCTCTTACTGGCAACTCCTCTACTTTTGTAAAAAATTCAATCCATTTCAAAACACTGGTTAAAAATTTAATCCTAAAAAATTCAGACATAATGGTTAGTTTCGATGTTACCTCCCTATTTACCAATGTACCACTTATAGACACTCTTGATTTAATCAAGTCTAAATTTTCCCCAGATATTTTTGAATTATTTCAATTTACCATGAATGCAGGTAACTTTACATGGGGGGGGGGAATTCTACAAACAGATTAATGGTACTGCTATGGGTTCCCCCCTCTCTCCCCCGTTAGCAAATTTTTACATGGAACACTTTGAAAACAAAGTACTTACCACAGCTACATACAAGCCACAAGTGTGGTTGCGCTATGTAGATGATGTGTTTGCCATCTGGCTCCATGGACAGGACACTTTGGATGCTTTTGTCACCTACCTAAACAGCCAACACCCCAAAATTCACTTCACAGTAGAAAAAGAATCAAATAACTGTTTACCATTTCTTGACACATTAGTCACCCGCCTTTCAGATGGATCACTATCTTTTTCTATTTACAGAAAGCCTACACACACAAAGGAAGATACCTACATAAACAATCACATCATCATCCAGTCCAACAGTACGGCATTTTAAAAACACTTACACACAGAGCCAGAGCCATTTGTTCTAACGATACAGCTCTGACCACTGAACTCCAGCGCCATACGTTCTTAGCCAACGGCTACAATCCCTATAAAATAGATAAAATACTACATAGGCCCATTACTCTGCCCACCCCTAATACACAAGAATACAACATGACCATTTCTATTCCCTATATCAGAGGTACATCGGAAAAGATAGCCAAAGTATTGTTGAAACATGGCCTTCGCACCACCTTCAAACCTCATGTCGAGCTGGCAACTCTGATCCGCTCGCCAAAGGATAAACTTCACCCTTTAGCACACCCAGGAGTGTATGAAGTTCCATGTGACTGTGACTTGGCCTATTATGGGCAAACAGGAAAATCAGTGAACATCCGCCTGGAAGAACATGAAAGATACATTCGATACTATTACTATGGCAAGTCGGGACTGGCAGACCACGCTTTGGATACTCCTTCACACAGGATTAGATGGAAGAAAACGAATTTGCTATTTAGGAGTCGTTATATATCTGAAAGATTATTTTTTGAGCCAGCAATGGCTTTGGAGAATTCTCCCAACCTTAAGAAATATGGTTGCATTAATTTGCCAAAAATTTGGGAGACGGTTATCCTAAGAAAAACTCCTGGATAACTGCTGTTTTTTTTTTTTTTTTTTTTTTTTTTTTTTTGCCCGTTAGAAGGCGCCAAAAATAGGACTTTAGATCTTTTGTCTTTTGCAATTATATTGTTTCACTCACTCACTGTCGTGTTTACATGTGTGTTGTGCTCTGATGATGCTGAGTTGAAAATCAGCGAAATATTAGCGTTAATAAAACATCTTTGTTGATAAAAGTGTTTGTGGTGTTGTTAATACCGTGAAAAATAAGTCATGAATAACCATCAACGCCTAAGCTTATCTGTTAGAATTCTATCTACAGTTTGGCAGATGATAGTACTCTCCATTCATCCTACTCATATGACAAACCACACAGTGCACAAATCTCCCAAGCATCAAGATAATAACCAGTGCATTAAACACAGTCTTGCCTCTTCTCTGAAAAAGAGAAGTTCTCAGTTCACATTTCTTTTCCATTGGTAATACACAAATCACCATGCAAGTTCAAATCTTTCTCTCTCTCTCTCTCTCTCTCTCTCTCTCTCTTTGCTTGGACTAAATATTCACATCCAGCCTCTCATGGCACAAACACATCTCAATAAAAGTTCCTCAGCATAAAAAAAACTAGGAGTTCTCCTTTGTTCAGGATGTTATTTTACATCCAACTGACTGTTAATGATATCCAAATCCAAAATCTACCCATGGTTAGAATACTGGGCACATGTTTGGAGTTGAGCACCTAAAACCTCTATAAAAATTCTTGACAGTGTCCAGAGAAGAGCATAGACAATCTTTCTCTTACAGATTCTCTTCAACCTCTATCTCACACAGTGTTTCAGCTCTGTGTCTATTCTATATGCATTTCAATGGTTGTTACCTCCACTGAACTAGCAACCATCATCTCTCCACTTTCTGTTACACCTGTTTATACAGGAGCAGAAGCACGCACACACTTTTACTGTGCACTGAATGTGCTTTTCTTCTTCCTCTTTCATGCCATAATACTCTGTTGTTTGGAACAGTCTACCACAGGAAGAAAATTATTATTATTATTATTACATGACACCTTCAAGGAGTCCAAAGTTTCATCAAGGGAGGATTTATCTCTCCACCACTCACTCCACCAACTACAAAGAACTGCATCAACTACACCAATGCCATCTATTGTCCATCACCACCATATTTTCACAGACAATCACAAACATCCATGCCCATGGCAGTATTTGAACCCGCAGTCTTTTGGCTGAAGAGCAGATATGCTCACCACTCGGCCAACCAGGCTGGCAAAATGTGAATAAACTTCTATTTCACTCATCACTTGCAACCTTGACATGCTACTGATGTTCTTATAGGTACTTTGACCTCTTGTATATGGGATTAGTATTTATTTATTTATTTTGTTTTGTTTATTTAAAAAAAAAGTTCTTTCTAAATCTACAAAGCTTAAGTATAGATCCTTGTTTGTTTAATTGTCATAATTTCACAGCTGTCTATTAAAAGTAGAAATCTTTTCCTCTAATGTGTACTCATGACTGCATCCTCCTGGATGTTTTACTGAATATTTCAATATATCCTTTAGCTTTTTTTTTTTTTTTTTTTTTACATCTTTATGATCTTTGATTACCCTCCATTTGTAAGCTTGCTTGGCGGTACCTTCAGAACCTTTTACTATCTTCATGAAATTTATCTTCTTTATAGTTCTTAATATCTTTCATGACTTTGTAATAAAATTAGTTTAATCCTTTATCCAAGTTTGCACCTGAAAGTATCTTCAGGACTCGGTTTCCAAGTGTGAGCAAACAAAGTTTGTGCCTGAAAGTATCTTCAGGACTGGGTTAAGGTGGTACAACACCAGGACAACTCGTTGCCCTGGTGTTGTACCACCTTAACCCAGTCCTGAAGATACTTTCAGGCACAAACTTTGTTTGCTCACACTTGGATAAAGGATTAAACTAATTTTATTATACTCTAACCAAGTGAAAAATAAACTTTCAACATTCATGACTTTGATTCGTTATTTTTTATACATGGCTTTATTAAATTCCATTTTTTATGTGTTTTCTAAGAATACATGCTGATTTATTGATAAGAACATTTGATAATGCATTCTTCTCTTTCAACCGTTTTTCTTTCATGTCTTAACCATGAAGTTCTGATTGTTTTCGTCTTTGAATACATCGTCACCATACACTATCCTAGGCTCAGTCAGCCAGTGCTTTTTTCAAATGTTTCCACTATGCTTCAATAATCGGTTTTTGTTTTTGAACTCCTTCATTTCTCCAACAATATTTGCATATTTGATTCTGCAGTTCACATTACCGATGTGTTCTGCATTGATTTTAACTTTCATAATGTTGAAGGCTTAACGGATTGTATACAGCACTCAGAAAGGATTAAAAACAGAATTTAATTCTTCCTATATTTCATTAAGCCTCTAACATGGTGTTCTCACAGCACTTAAGCCTCTACACACAGATTTAACTTTCATACTTTTTTTTTCCTCATTGTAACATCCAGTTTTACCCTGCTGAAAACTCAATGGTAAATACTTCCTATATGCTCTTGTATCTTTTCCAGTCTGAAGACATCGCTTTCAGTATAAACATAATCAATAGTGTTTCATATGTCCTTGCCATTATTATTAGTCCTACCATTTTCTTCACATTTTCTGGAAACATTTTTCTATGCCTATAATACTTTTGTGTAAGGTGTTTCTGTCCATATAAAGATAACAATTTTTCCATTTCTTGATAATGGATTTAGAATCCTTCAACAGATATCATCATCAATTTAGATGATTATATCTCATATTTGAACTCCTACTAACACTGAGTTTACATAAGATACTGCATCCCTCAATCAGTCCCTGACCATGTGCTATTCCATTGCAGCTTCTTATCCCATGTCAATGCTCCATAGGAAATATAAAGAAAAAGGTGATCATGAGTGATCACATGATAAGGATAATTAAATTGGATTATGAGAGGAAATTAGCTAAGTAAGTCAAAGAAAATACTAAAGAGTTTTTTTACTTTGTAATGAGTAAGGGTAAGAATAATTATGGAAGGATCACTTTAATCATTGCTGATGGTGTGAAAATCACAGTAGTATTTCTTCTATTTCTATCAGGTAATAGATGAATTAGAAAGTGATCACTTTTCAAGGATGTATCATCAAGTTGGAGATATTTGCAGTTGCTGATGCAAGAATTGACATAGATGAACAGGAAGTGCTCAGCATATTTTAAAACATCAATGTGAATACAGCAGTGGGATTGAATAGCATATCAGCCCATGTGTTACATGAATGGTCAAAAGAACTGACAGTGCTTCTGACCAATTGTTATTATTATCCTAAAACCCTACGGAGTCAAGGAGTTCCCTTTGTCATACACATAGCTCATCATACCATGTCTTAAACACATTCAGTGCTCTGAAGACACCTTGGGCAATGCATTCCAGTCATTCACAACTCTTCATGCAAAAAAAACCTACTCCCTTGCTCATACCGTCCCAGTGGCATAGCTGGGGGGGGGGGATCTGCCCCAGGCAGCACTTTGAACCTTTTTGAACTTTTGCAGTTAATTCTAAAATACAGTCTCGAGAACTCAGTTCCAAATATTATAATACTACTGCGAATTTTCCTCACAATTGCTGTAAGTGTTGCTAGTTGTGAGAGGAGTTTTTCTAAATAAAATGTGATTAAGAATTACCTAAATTACTATGAAATAGACTTTGCCAATATCATAGACGGTTCTGCTAACAGAAAAGAGAAAAATAACATTTTAGAATGTTGAAATTACAGTTTTACTTCAAAAATAAACATTGTTTTAATTTATTTCCCTATACATCATTTGGACTTTTTGTAGTATTTTTGGTGTGTATTGAGAGAGGTGACAACAGCTCTAGCTACGCCACTGTACCCTCCTTATACAGCTTTGAGAGATGAACTCTTGTTCTCCCACCATTTTATGAAAAATTCTCTTCATTGTTAATCCTACAACAATTCCTTACTAACTTGTATGTGTCTATCATATCACTCCCTCTTCTTCCTATCTACAAGACTCTGTAAATTGCATCTTCTCAACCTTTCCTCATATTTGAAATTCCAGAGATCAGAAACTACCTTAGTCAATCACCTCTAGAATCTTTCTGACATCTCTTCATACATTTGAAACTAAGATGACCAAATGTGTGCATAGCAGTCATGGCCTTATACTGTGGAACCAGAATCTCCTTACTTATATAAGTAAGTGACCTCTGCATTATTGCAAGAATTCATTGTGTTGTCCCCACAATCTTGACCACGTGTCCTCTAAATATTAGATTCTTATCCACCATCACTGCAGGATTGTTATTTCCTCCATGTCCAACAACCAGTAAATTCTACATTCCATCTGTGTTTTCTATATTTTAAAGTCTGACATTTTGCAATGTTGAACTGCCCTAAGCCCATTCATTCAGTCTATTCAAGTCTCCTTGTGTGACCACATTTGTGAGATCGCACGGTTGCGCAGAGTGATACACAGGGCAAAGCGACAGTGGAGCATTTGCAAAATTCTATACCAAGTGCATCAGCTACTAAAAGGCAAAAGTATGATAAGAAAAATAAGTGTATGACCATGAGTGTAAGCAAAATGAAGGAGCGAGTGTTGTATGGAGATTCTTTAGTAAGAGGTGTAATAGATGAGAGTGTGTTAAAATCGTACTTACCAGGTGTAAAAATTAAGGATGTGAGTGAGTCTTTCAGAGTGCAAAAGCAGAAGGTGAAAGAAATGATAGTAGTGGCCGGAACAAATAACTTAAATGGAGATAAAATGGCTATGAGAGAGGATTTGGAGGAATTACTAGAGGTAGCAAAAGAAAAGAGTGAGAGAGTTAGGATAGTGAGTCTGTTACCATGGTATGACAGAGAAGAGATGAGGAGGGCCATAATTGCAAATGACTCTATGCGCAGGTTATGCAAGAGGAGTGGTGTGGAGTTTGTGGACATGTGGCATGAGTTTGATGGGCAAAAGGATTTATATAAGATGGATGGTATACATTTGAATGGATTTGGTGTGCGGAGACTTGAAAAAGTGTTGTTGAATGAAGTGGAAGTGGATGTGCAGAATCAGGGAAACTAGAGTTATTAAGGGGAGGAGAAGTAGATATGCAGACTTTAGGGAGGCAGTTGAGTGTATGAATGTGTATAATTGCCTGTACAAAGGACAACAAATCAGAATGGGATAGTTAGTATAAGGCATCAAAATAAGGGTGGGACTAACGGGCTTCTGCATTTCATGTATACTATGGCCAGGAGTATTAGGAACAAGAAGGAAGAATTTTTGGCCTTGGTTGGCTCTTCCAGGCCACCGGTTATTGGCATTAGTGAAACATGGTTGACAGAGGATGATATAGCCAGTGGGATTGAATGTGAGAGGTATAGTGTGTTCAGGAGAGATGGGGGAATAAAATGGGGGGGAGGAGTGTTATTGATGATAGCTGATGAACTGCAGCCGAGGAGAATAGAAGTTGAACTGCAGGATAGAGAAAAGAGCACATTTGAGGCTATTTGGTGTGAGATTGAGGCTAGCAGTACAAAATATACAATTGGGTGCTGCTATAGACCAGGTGATGGAATAGATGGTGGGGATAGTATGCATAAGCAAATAGAAGCAATGAGTGGAAGGAGGGTAATTATTATGGGGGAATTAAACTATGGTAACATTGATTGAAAGGAGGAGAGGACACATGGGAGGAAGGAATTGGATTTTATGCAGTCATTAAGGGATAACTATCTGCGACAGCATGTAATGGAAAACACTAGGGGTTCGAGAGTGCTAGACCTAGTAATTGCATCTGAGAATTTGGCTGTAACGAATATGACCACGTTGCCACCAATTGGTGAGAGTGATAATAGGTTCTTGACTTGGGAGGTGGCTAAACGTGTGAAATTTTCAATTAAGACAGGGTACATGTGGAATTATCGGGCTGGTAAGTATGACAAGCTTAAGAGTTTGCTTGGTTTAGTGCCATGGCATGTAAAATTGCAAGGGCTGGATGTTGATAGTGCATGGGAGGTGGTTAAGGACTTTACGTATACAGTGGCTGACTGTATATGTAAAGTCCGAATAGTAAATCAAGTAGGGGTTAAATGGATGAATAACACCATCAAGCTTGAGCTGCAAAAAAAGAAACAACTGTGGAGGGAATTTAAGGAGAAAGGTGACCTGCAGGCACATGAACGGTATAAAGCACAGGCAGGGTAACGAGTGTGGTGAGAAAAGCAAAAGCGGATTATGAAAGAAAATTAGCCATGCAGGCTAAAGAGAATCCCAAACAATTTTTTCAATATGTTGCAAGTAAAAGAAAAAATGTATATGGCAAAATGATTTTAAAGAATGCCGATGGTAGGGAGGTAACCAAATCAGTTGATATAGTGGAATTACTGAGTGAGCACTTTGCAAGAGTATATCATCCAGGGGGTGACATTGCAGGAATGAAGGAACCAATAGCTTATACGGGAATTGTGGTGAATGAAGCGGAGGTGAATAGTCTATTACAAAACCTTAATGTCAATACATCTGTGGGATTGGATAGTATATCAGCTCGGGTCGTACGTGAAGCAGCTAAAGAATTGTCAGTGCCCTTGACCATTTTGTTTAATTTGAGTCTCAGGTCTGAGTTACTCCCGAGGGGGTGGAAAAAGTGGGAAAATAGTTCCACTGCATAAAGGAGGTTCCAAGACTGATTTGTAAATTACCGACCAATTAGCATATCACGAATCATTGTCAAGGTCTTGGAGAAAATAGTCAAGAGGAGAATACAGGAATGGATAGATGAAAATGGGATACTGTATGGAGTACAGCATGGTTTTGTGAAGGGTAGATCATGCCTCAGTAACTTGTTCACATTCTATAACACAGTGACGGCTGAACTGGATAAGGGTAACGGATTTACAGTGATTCTACTGGACCATGCTAAGACCTTTGACAGGATACCACATCAGTAAACTGCAGCATATGGGGATGGATATAGGGTTGGTGAGATGGATAGGAGGGTGGTTGATGGAGAGATATCAGAGAGTAGTTTATTCAGGGGTAGAGTCCAAAAGACGACCTGCGACTAGTTGTTTGCCCCAGGTTTCTGTTCTTGGACCACTACTATTGAATTTGTTCATTAACGATATAGCAAAGAATCTGAGTGGAACTGTTCATTTGTTTGCTGATGATGCAAAGTTGGGTAAAGCAATAGTGAATGCACAGGATTTCAAAATTTTGTGGGATGATTTGGATAGTTTGGAGGGCTGGGCTAAGGAGAATGGATGTCAATTTAATCTGGCAAAATGTAGGGTTATGCAATTTGGGGTGAAAAGATTAGCAGCAGTATATCACATTGGTGGAACTGTATACTCCAGGAGATTGACGAGGCCAGGGATTTGGGAGTGTTGGTGGATAGTGAGTTGAAGTTTAGGAGACACATTGCAAAAGTGGCAAAATCAGCTCATCAAATCGCTTGGTTGCTGAAAAATACTTTGACGAGCAGAGACAAACAGGTTATTGTTCCTCTGTATTTATTTGAGCCTTGATAAGACCCTATCTAGAACTACTATGCCCATATTTGGGTGCCAGGGTTTCTTCTTGATGGGGAGGAGGTGGAGAGGATTCAGAGATGAGTGACCAAGATGATACCAGGTCTATGGAATGAATCTTATGAGAACAGGTTGAAGATTTGTGGGTTGCAGAAATTGGCTGATAGCCAGAAAAGGGGCAACATGATTGAGACATTCAAATTACTGAAGGGTTTCTATAAGATTAATTCAGAAGATATTTTTGAAAATAGGACTGGTGGTGGGAGGACTAGGGGTCATCCATGGAAGCTGGGCAAGAGTGTGGTTAGCAAGGGTGTTTGAGCTAGGTTTTTTACTTGGAGAGTGGTGAATGAATGGAATAAGCTGCCAGAGTCTGTTGTGGGTGCCATGACTGTAAGTGAGTTCAAGGTGAAGTATGATAGGTACTGTGTGAATAGTTGTTCTTGATGTTAGGGCCTCCCTCAATGAGTCTAAGAACTACTTGGAGTTCTTAGACTCATATAATAATAATAATTCATCCCAACTTTGCATCAGCTACAAACAACTGAATATCCCCATTAAAATCTTCTCCACTATCATTAACATACAGGTTAAACAGCAATGGCCCTAAAACAGACCCTCTGAAACACACCACTAGTGACTTTCCTCTTCTGTGATATTGCTCCCCCAAACACAGCTTGCTTACATCTATCAGATAGCTTATCTCAGATCCATTGCATTAGTCTAATATCCAACTCCATCCACTCCAGTTTGACTATCAACATATTGTGCAGAAACTATCAAAAGCCTTTGCAAAATCTAATTATACTACTGCATATCCATCCAATGCAATTTTCACCTTATTGTAAAAAGTAAGTACATTACTAAAATATTATATACTTTTAGCAAATCTATGTTGTCCATCAAAGAGAATAACACTATTGTCAACCCAATTCTGTATCGGTTCTCACCAGCCTCTTCAACAGTTTAACCGACACACAGATTGGCCTATAATTTGTTGCTCGAGTTCTGTCACCTCCCTTTTGAAATGCCACATTCTTGCTTTCCTCCACTCCTTTGGAACTTGACCCGATGCAAGACTAATATTAACTAACTCCCCAGTACATTCCTTCAAAATATGTATCAAAAATCTTCAAGTCCCACAGCCTTATTAACATCAAATTTGCTCAATTCCCAATATAATGAGGAATTGAGTGATGAAACCAAGTGATGAGAATTAAGCAAGCAAAAGAGTTGGTAGTTGGAATAGGTACAAATGACTTGAGTGCAAACAAAGAACACGTCAGATTGGATGTCAGGAGGTTGTTGAGATGGATAAAAGAGAATACTGTGATAGGAAAGGTAGTAAGCGTGTTGCCCAGGTATGACAGTGGTGAGAAGTGGAGAGCAAGGATTATGAATATGTTAGCAGAAATGCGTGAGGAGAAAGGAGTGCAGTTTGTTAATGTCTGGAATGAGTTTGAAGGATGAAGTGAACGGTATAGGAGATGGACTGCATTTGAGAAGTTTTGGTGTGAGTAGCTTTGAGAGACTGCTTCTGGAAGGTGCTGCTGCTCCAAGAGAATGTGAAACAAAAAGGGAAGAGGATGACCTGGGATCAAGTGAAAGCAGTTGGATCTGAAGCAGGTTCAAAGATGAATAAGGAGAAAAAGAAATGGCCCAAGATAAGCATGAAGAAGTTACATCAAATAAGTGGTGTCAGTGGAACTAGCTGTAATCTAGGAATAAGCTGGTGTTTGTATACAAATGCTAGAAGTGTAAGAAACAAGGCAAATAAAATGGTTGCACTAATTGAGTCTGTTCACCCAAAAATTGTTGGAATAAGTCAGACATGGTTGAATGAGGACAACATCCTGACAAGAATAGTCTATATTGCCATAGTTAAAATCGCCCATTATTATGGGCAATTTTAACTATGGCAATATAGACTGGGATGATGAGACAGCAACTGGAAGTAAAGAAAATTAGTTTTTGAGGGACAACTACCTCAGACAGTATGTAACAGAGAGCACATGAGAATTGAGGGGTCTTGGATTTGAACATCTCATCAGAGGATGTAATTATAAATGAGGCGTTAAATCACCCTCCAATTGGTGGGAGTGACCATGAAGTGATTACCTGGGTGGTTGCCAGCAGTGTGAGGACCTCTCTTAGAAAAGGGTACATGTGGAACTACAACACACTGGTGACTATGAAGAGCTCACAAGGCAGCTTGCAGTTGTAGCACGGAATGAGGAGTTAGCTGGAAAAGAGATCAGTGCAGCTTGGAGGATATTCAAGAACTATCTAGTAGAAGCAATGTCTAAATGTATTCCAAGAGTCAGAAGGTTAAATAAGGTAGGTGGATGAATGAAGAGATTAAGCATGCAGTACAGAGAAAAAAGGCATTATGGATGCAGCATAAGAGAAGTGGTAAAAACCAATTCCAAGGAGGGTGACTTGGTTGGTAAGGGTAAATATAATAAAGTATGAGCAGCAGTATTGAGAAGCCAAAAATAATCCTAGGGAGTTCTTTCGATATGTAGCCAGGAAAAAAAAAAGGAATGATTATGGAAAGATGGCATTGATTGGAGGAAATGGTGTGGGAACAACTATTGAGGAAGATATAGTGAAGACACTTAATGAGCAGTTCATAAAGGTCTTTCATTTTTGTGAATGTGACATCATGGAGAGATCGAGAGCAGTTGATGGGGGAGAAGAGACTGACTGTAAGTGAGCAAGGAGTGTATGTTAATAAGGCTGTTGGACTTGATAATATATCACCACATATTCTGAAGAAATGTGCCAGGGAATTGATCTGCCTTGACATATTTTTTTAATATAAGTCTCGCACTGGGTCGAGTTCCGAAGGAGTGCAAGATTGTGCTGCTTCATAAGGGAGGTAATAAAACTCATGCATCAAATTATAGACCTATCTGTGTGTCAGGTATGCTGTTAAGTTGTTTGAGAAGCCGGTGAGAACTAGGATCCAGAATTGGGTTGACAACAATGGTATTATCTTTGATGGACAGCATGGATTTGCTAAAGGGAGGTTGTGTTTTAGTAATCCACTTACTTATTACAGTAAGGTGACAGCTTCCTTGAACAGAGGAGGGAAATACACAGTAGTATACTTAGATTTTGCAAAGGCTTTTGATAGATTATCACATGATAAGTTGATAGTCAAACTAGAGCGGATGGGGTTGAATATTAGATTAGTGCATTGGATCAGAGACTGGCTATCTGATAGGTATCAACAAGTTGTGTATGGGAGAGCAATATCCAGGAAGAAGAAAGTCACTAGTGGTGTGCCTCAGGGATCTGTTTTAGGGCCATTTGAAAATTTTAAATTTGGGAAACATAAATGGAATGTATAATTTATGCTTGGTGGGAATATATTGCTGGAGATGGAAGAAGTAAGGGATCTTGGGGTGATAGTGGATAAGAATCTGAAATTTAGGGGACACATTGCCAAAATTGTGAGGACAACACAAAGACTTCTGGGAAGACTGCAGAGGACACTGACTTGTAGAAGTAAGGAGATTCTTGTTCCATTATATGAGGCTTTGATTAGGCGACACATGGACTACTTTGCCCAGATTTAGCCACCTGGTTTTCAAAAGGATGAAGAGATGTTGGAAAGGGTCCAGAGGCGGCTGACTAAGATAGTTTCTGATCTCTGGAATGTAAAATATGAGGAAAGGTTGAGAAGATGCAGTTTGCAGAGTCTAGTGGATAGGAGGAAGAGGGATAATATGATAAGACCTACAAGTAAGGGGTTGTTATAGGATCAATGGTGGAAAGGTTTTACAGAAAATGGTGGATGATCAGGGGAGAACCAGAGGTCATCCCTGGAAGCTGTATAAGGAAGGTGTGAGCAGGGGGGTGAGAAGCAGGTTTTTTGCATGTAGAGTTGTGAATGATTGGAATGCCTTGCCTGAGAATGTGGTGTCTGCAAAGAATTTGAGTATGTTTAAGGCACGGTATGATGGGCAGTGTGCATGACAAAAGGACCTCCTAGATGATTCTTTCACTCCATGGAGTATTGGGATGATAATAATAATAATAATACACCTTGCGCTCACTCAGTCAGTTTATCCTCATTATCCACTGCTCTCAAACTCTGCATGATATCACATTCACAATGATGAGAGATCTTTATTGACTGCTCATTAAATGTCTCAAATATATCGTACACAGCAGTCGTCATTATCCCATTTTACCCAATCAGTATCGTCATACTATAATCATGCAGTTTTACTGGTTACATATTAAAAGAACTTCCTAGTTTTTTTCCTTTATTTTTTCATTAGCTAACTGCTGCTCATACTGCACTTTTGCTACCCTTAACAATCGAGTCACTCTCCTTGTCTGTTCTTTGTACTCCTCATAAAATTGATTATTACCAGTCATCCTATGTTGCCTCCATAATGCCTCCCTTCTATGTATTCCATGTAAGTCTCTTCATCCATTTCACATCTACTTTATTTAACCTTCTGATCCTTGGAATACATTAAGACATTGCTTCTGCTGGATAGTTCTTGAATATCACCCAAGCCACATTGATCTCCTTTCTGCCCAGCTTTTCATCATCACTAGCATTGTAGTTCCACTTATATCCTTTTCGCCCAGAAGTTCTCATGTGGCCGGCAGCCACGCAGATAATTACTTCAATGTTACTTTGACCAATTCATGTGAGATTTGACACATCATTTATGGCATTTTCTGATAGTAAGATCAAGTCCAAGATCCTTAAACTCAAGAAACTTATTTTCTTTATTTCCTGTTGCTATCTCATCATTCCAATCTATACTGCTGTAATTAAAATCACCCTTTGTCTATTTGCTTATACATTTTTCATGGTCACCATCCTCCAAATTACCAGGTATATAGCAATATCCAACTAAGTTTCATTCTCTTCGCCTCTATCTCACACCATACTGCCTCAAAACCACTGCCACTATTTCCCCTTTGCATCTCTACCTTTCATGGACATAACCGTTTAAGTCTTAGATCTGGCATGGTTCTGATGTGGAAAGCAGGCAAGAGAGAGATGTCCATTACATAAATAGCAAATTATAGACCAATTAGTAGCTGAGGAATGGGAGTTAAGGTATTTTTAAAGTTGATTAAAAGTAGAATTCAGGAATTGTTGGATAGGTACTGCATGGTCAGAAGCATGGCTTTGCGAAAGGCAGTTTCTACTTCAGTTATGTACTCATATTTAATATAGTGACAACTGAGTTGGATAAGGGAAATGGCTACATCATATCGCTGGACTACAAAGGCATTTGACAGAACACTGCATGGAAAACCTGCAATGGAGCAGGTGGAAATGAATAAGAAACTAGTGGCATGGATGGAAGAGATGGCTGAGAGACAGACTCTTGATAGTTCTAAATGGTGTAGAACTGAGAATGAGAATGACTAGTGTAGTGTCTCCGGGCTGTGTATGAGAGCCACTGCTGTTTGAGTTGTATATTAATGATGTAGAAGATAATTTTAGAGGAAGTATGCAGTCATTTGCTAATGATGCAAAACTAAACTTGCAAGGCAATAATTAATAAAGGTGATGTAGAGATTCTGTAGGATGATTTAAATAAATTGGTAGTGTGCACAAACTACAGTGGTTTTACCATTGTAAGGTAATGTGTAAGGTAATGTGCTTTGGGATGGAAATATTACATACTAGTGGAAATTAATGAGGCTAGAAATTCATGGATAACAGTGGCACTTCAGACGATATATTGCAAAAGTGGTCAAAAACAGCAAAAAGAAATACCTAGATGTTGAAGAACACATTATTACATAGAAATAGGAATATCATTATCCATTTTTATAAGGCTATGCTATAGCCAGACCATGACTGATGTGGGCTGATTTGGTCTCATGGGGGTTCTTGGAGAAGTAGGCTGTGATGGAGAGGATCAAGAGACAGCTGAGCAAAATAATGAAATTATGTCATATGCTCTGTATTGAGGATAAACTTGAAGGTATATAGATTGCAAAGTTTAATTAATTGACAGAAAAGAAGGAACATGATAGCAACATATAAATTAATAAAAGGGTTCTATAAGACTGATATGAAAGAAATATTTCAGTACATGATGAGTAGGAAGAGAACAAGGGGTTCACAACTGGAAGTTGTGTAAGAGTGTGGTTATTATTAGGTGTGAGGACCAGATTTTTTGTTTCAAAATAGTGAATGATTTAAATGAATTGCCAGAGACACATGTCTGTGACTCACAGTGCTCCAGAAATACAACTTAAATCTACTATCCACAAAACATTTTTACTCACCCAGTGTATCACAGTCTACTTATATAAATATTATTATAGGTGATGCTGTAAAAAAACAACAACTAAATGTTATGAAGACAATTAATAAAATTCAACGGTAAAGAAAATAGCCATAAAGCCAATTACATGCACGTGCTGTAGAGTCAGACTTGCTTTTCACAAACGGACTAAGTTAGCTTAGTCCGTTTGTGAAAAGGACTAATTTCCATCATGAAATCCAAGGCTCATTGCGGGATATCCACATTAACTATGTCACAATATACTATTATACCTCTCATATATCTCCTTCCCACGATGCATCAAGATTCACTGCAGGAGGTCCAAACTACAATTATTATTATTCAGGCCTCCATGGATTCAAGAAACTCATCATGAGAAGTCCTTCTTAGGAAACACAGTCGATCATACCATTTCTTGAACTCATTGACTATTCTTGTTCTCGCCACTCTCTCAGGCAATGCATTCCACAGTTCCTCCACGCAAAGAAACCACTCCTCACGGCTTCCTTTCGTAACTTCCAGGAATGTCCCCTTTTCATCATTCCTTCCTGCTGTTCCACCAAGCAAAAGAACTCTGCAATGTCCACTCTGTAACTGCCTCTCAACAGTTTAAAAGTCTTGATCATATCACCTCTCCTTCTATTCACCAAACTCTATTCAGTCCTCCATCAGCCAATCCTCATAACTGACATTGTACAGTCCTGAAACCATCTTTGTTATCCATCTCTGTACCCTTCCCGCAGTTAATTTATCCCTTTCAAATCCTGGGGACTAAATTTGAGCACAATAGTCTAAGTGTGGTCTGATCAGGGTCTTATACAACGAAATGATAACTCTTTTATCTCTTCAGGTCAGCATCCTTCATTGCAGCAATCCTCTGGGTTACCTTCACCACCTTTGCAATATGCTCCCTGAAAATCAGTTTTCTATCAATCATCAACCCCAGATCTCTCGACTCCCCTACTTCCTCCAGTACAGCTCCTCCAATCGAATACAGTACAGTCCCCCATTGATGGATCCCAAACTTCAAGACTTTATATTTTGCTGCATTAAACAGGAACCCCCATTCATTTGCCCATCTGTCTAGCTTATTCAAATCCTCCTGCAGGGTTACCACATCTGCATTAATACTAATAACCCTCTTCCCAGCTTCACATCATCTGCAAACAACTGAATATCCCCTTGCAATCCATTGACGATGCCATTGATATAAAGATTGAACAATACAGGTCCCAGTACTGAGCCCTGTGGAATCCACTTGTAATATTCTGCTTCCGTGAGATTGCCTCATCATACACAACTCTCTGAATCCTATTAGACAGCCAGTTCTGAATCCAGTTGACTAACCCAACATCTAAACCCATGTGCTGCAACTTAAATATCAGCTTATCATGTGGTACCCTGTCAAATGTGTTTGCAAAATCCAAAAAAACAGCAGTATATGCCTTTCCCTCATCAACTGCTCTTGTCACTTTATTATAAAAGGCAATCATGTTACTAAAGCATGAGTGCCCCTAAACAAATCCATGGCGATTCTCACAGATAACATCACCCTCATCTGCCCAATGGTGTATATGATCCCTCACTAATTAGACACTTCCAGTCTGCTACTGCCTTTTTGTAACGGCACTATCTTACCTTCCTTCCATTCCTTGGGTACCTTTCCTGCAGTCAGACTTTTATTGAAGAGCCAGGTCAATGGAGCTGTCAATTCCTTAATTCTTTAGCACATTCTCTCAAAAACCCATGGTGAAATACCATCCAGTCCCACAGTTTTACTGACATCCAGAGTACTCAGTATTTGGAACACACACACTCGCTCACCTCTGAACCCTGAACCTGCCCTATCCTTCTAGTGTTAAAACCTTTTTCTCCAGGATGAAATACTCCAATAAAGTGCTTATTGAACAACTCCACTATATCCTCTGCATTAGTCACTCTAATCCCAGTTTTATCGTGCGCTAAAAAATTCCCTAGGATTTTCTTTGGATCTTAGTGCCAATCTCTTCTCATATTCCAGTTTGCCTTTCTCACCATACCAGTCACTTTCCTGGCCTGTTTCTTATATTCTTTATGCATTATATCTCTTCCATAATCGCTTTTTCAACTGCAGTTCCTGTTTGATGTTGTTTGTCATCCACTTTACACCGAATTGCGTCCACTTTTTCACTCATGGAATACAGCTTACTATTTCTTCTAACAAATATTCACAATTTCCCAAGCACTAATGATATCCTAGCCTTCCAATTCTGCCCTCCATGGAACTGCCCCTAGTTGATATCTAAGACTATTATAATCACCTGCCTTATAATTCCACATACATTCCCCTTTCTTTGATGCTCCTGCATGTCTGTTCATCTTCCAAGTCAAAACCACATGGTCACACTCTCCAACTGGTGGGAGAGATGTCATCTCACATATTATTAGCTCTTCTGATGCTATGACCAAATCCAAAACTCTTGAACCTGTTGTTCCCTCTATTACATGTTAAGACATTTGTCCCTCGAGAATACTAGAAATTCCATTCCCTTATTACTACATGCATTTTCCTCTTCCCAGCTTACACTGCTGTAGTTAAAATCTCCCATAACAATCATTCTTTTTGCTCTTGCCAAGCTCAACTGCCTAAACATATCCTGCTCTCCACCCTCTGTGCTCCTTGGTTTGTAGCAATACCCCACTAAATATCCTGTCTTGGCCACTTCTACCTCACACACCATACGCTTTCAAAACCATTAGTGTCAGTGCCTTCCAAAGCCTCCAGTCTTAGAGGACATAAGTCATGACTTATCATAAGCAGTACTCCACCACCACATTATCCTATCCTGCCGAAAAATGCTGTACCCTGCTACTTCAATTCCTGTTATCATATCATCTTCCGTCAACCACATCTCAGAGATCCCAATAATCTTTGGCCAAGCTGATGCTATCAGTGCCACCAATTCATCTCCTTCATTTCGGATACTCCTGGCATTAGTATAAAGCACAAAAATGTCACTGCTTCTATACCTATCATTATCCCCCTCTAGACCCCACTGGACTCAGTGTTACCTGATGTCATCCCCCTTACTCCAAGCACCCATTCCCACAACAGGCCACCTCTGCTACTATCCACCCTGGGAATTCTAGTTTCCCTACATTGACACACTGACTCATTCAGAAAACAGCAATCGCTCCAAATGCCTTCGTTCTTCCTCATTCAAAGCAAGTGATCTCTCACATACAGTTTCCTTCTGTCCTCAAATGCATTCCAAGCATCCACATATTCCAATCCTCTCTTCTAACACATTCTGGCTATAAAGCTATTCAGTATTACTGCTCTTCTGCTCAGCTCATCACTATCATACCTGGGCAACACACATACATAATCTTTCCTCTCTGTGTTTTTGTTTGTACAACCTCAAGCAAGAATCTCAGATCTCTTGCCTCCCGATTTACATTGCTTCTCAAGTCATTTGTGCCCACAATCATTTCATTTATCCTTTCACCTCTCTTAATTGCCATTTCACACAATTCATACAATGCTTATCATACCTCTCCTTAAAATGATTCACTGACAACAACCTCAGGCAATGTATTCCACTCATTCATAATCCTTGTAGCAAAAAAAAAAAAAAAAAAAAAAAAAAAAAAAAAAAAAAAAAAATGTTACATCTCTACAAACAACAACACTTTTACTCAGTTTTCAATGATGATTTCTTCTTCTTCGCCCTCGTGGTGCATGTTGAAAAATTTCCCCATTCAAAACATCCACTCCTAAGAAACCTTTTGAACAGCTTATGTGTTTCTATTTTTATCTCCTCTCCTCTGCCTGTCAACTAATTTTTGTAACTCACAAATCTTCAATCTAACCTCATATAAAGTATTCCACAGAAACCATCTTGGGGACTTGTCTAATACCACTTCGACAACTAAATTTGAGCAAGGTAGTCAAGATGTCAGCATATCAAAGCCTCTTAGAGAGCAATAATGATTTCTTTGTACCAACTACTAGTAACCATATTTTTAAGCATCCAAGGGACTTGCTGTACTGTTTTGATATTTTTGTAATATGGCCTCTCATTTTTAGTTCTCTGTCATTGATCCTTCCTTCCCTTAATCATTTTCTGGGTGAAACCTCATCAATATAATATACAGCTTGAGTCCTGTGCAATTCATCGTGCATAACTATATTTTACTACATTGAAGCAAAACCATTTTCCTTTGCTCATAAGATCTGTTTATTCAAATCATTGCGAAGGATTTCTGTACCTTTTTTATTTACCAATGCCCTCCCCAACTTAGCATTATCAAGAAACTGATCAAACAGTAACGTGCAGCAATAACAGATCTCTAGGGCACACTACTAGTCACCTGCTTAATCTTTTATTCTACTCCATCATACACAATTCTTTGATTTGTCTGCTAGCCATCCTACTATCCATTCCCAATTTGTTCCACTTAATAGATTATCATGTGGTATCCTGTCAAATGCTTTAGCAAAGTCCAAGAATATCACAGAGTAGGCATTGCCTTTACCCAACTCTACCATCACTATTATAGAAACAGAATAAACTGATAAAAAAAAAAAAAAAAAATCCTCCTCTTAACAAAGCCATGCTGCCCTCTGCAAAGTATCATATTTTCATCCACCCATTCTTGAATTCTTAATTTATTCAACTTTTCACCACCATTCCTGAGACAGTAATAGAAGTACCACAATAGTGAATTAAATTGTGCCAATTTTTCATTTTCAGGTTTTGATAACAAACTGCCATTTGCTCCATTCTGCTATGAGCATTATTTGTTGAGTTACATCCACTGAAGTAAGCACATTCACAAGCTGTTCATCAGATTAGTGACAAAGTGACAATGAAAGAGCTTGAAGAACAACTTATGTTCCTCAAGCTTCAAAAACACAACCGACATCACCTCGATCTTTGACTGACTCATGTGCTTTTTTGGGTTGATCATAGCCATAGACTTGCATCTCAATTTTTACCAAGTTTGAAATTTTGCTGCAGACTTGGTAAAAATTGAGATGTGGGTTTATGGCTATGATGTTGAAACCAAGATGGAATTGTCACAGTGGGTTGAGAAAGGGTCTCCTCGACCACAAAAATGGTGATGTTTTGATGAGTTGATCATCAAATGCACATGAGTTGATCAAAGTGATGTTGGTGGTGTTTTTTGATTGGAAAGGCACTGTCCATTATGAATTTGTATCACATGGTCAGATGGTAAAAAAAGGGTTATACCAATAAGTTTTAGTGCATTTGAGGGATGCTGTGCACAGAAAGGCCTGAATTGTGGGGAAAACCAGACTTGGATGTTGCAATGCAATGCACCGGCTCACACATCGCTCCTCATTCACAGTTATATGGCAAAACATCAGACATCCATTGTGCCCCATCCAGCTTATTCTCCTCAAACTTAAAACAATTTTGAAAGGACATTGTTTCCAAACCATAGAAGAGATTCAGGAAAATGGGATAAGAGAACTGCACACCATCACAGAAAGTGCATTCCAGGATGCATTACAACAATGGAAGAAACGTTGGGTATAATGAATTTAACCCTTGGACATATAAATTATTTTTAAACTCTAAATTCGTTTGAAATTGATGCGAACTTGGTAACGTCTGCGATATGTCAAAATCAGTTTTGGTGCAATAAACAAAAGACGTGTCATAGACATCTTTGTATGTTAACGGGTTAAAATGTTGTAAAATGAGCAATGAAGTCTTTTATAACAAATGTTCAGTCTTTTTTTTTTTTTTTTGAACATGCCTTGTATACAAGTGACCAGCAAGTCCATAAGCAGTGCAATCACAGGCAAAAAGATTGACCTGTATAGTAAGGAAGACCAAAGATTATTAAGAAAGGAAGTTAGCTGATGAAGTGAAAGGAAATCTTAAATTTTTTTCACTTTGTGAAAAGTAAATGGAAAAATAAGAGCTGGCAGTAGGGAGGTAGTAGAAATGGTTGAGTTAGTGAGTACCATCCAATTGGAGATATTGTAGTTCCAGATGTGCCACTGATGGGAGAATTAAGGTAGATGAATCAGAGGTACTTACAATATTGCTCATTCTTAATGCAAACACTACCATAGGATTAGATTTTCATGCTAGTCCAAGTATTACAAAAATGTGCAAGGAAATTATCAGTTTCTCTGATCAAATTGTTTAATTTAAGCCTCATTTCTGGGAAGTTGCCAATGGAAAGGAAAGAGAATATAAAATAGTTCTATTGTATAAATTAGGTTCTAATACAGAAGTATCAAATTATATTCTAGTCAGTATCTTTGGAGTGGTGGTTAACGTATGAGAGAAGTTGATAAAAGATAAAATTCAGGACTGGGTATTCAGGAATATGATACCTTAAAGGTGTCATATTTAGTATGGTTTTGTGCAGGGTAGGTTTCCCTTATTAATATGCTACTTTTTTATAATAAAGTGACAGCTCAGTTGGATAAAGGAAATTACTACATAGTAATACTGTTGGACTTTTGCAAATTCCCCTGACAGGATTATGCACAGAACTCTCTTGTAGAAATTGGAGCAAATAGCAATAATGAAGCAGGTAATTTGGTTAAGAGGGTGGTTTATGAACAGATATCAAAGAGTGATGTTTGGGAAAGTTGAGTTCAGGAGAAAACCAGTTAACTAGCAGTGTAGTAGGGCTCAGTACTAGACAACCTATTCTTGCCTCATCAAGTTTGCAGGGAATTATAGATTATTGTGGTCTGGGTAACGAAGCTAATAGGACATATTATAAATGTGACCAAAACCGTAGTTCTTGAAGAACACACATTGGCAAGCAAGGATAGGGAGGTTTTTGTTTTCCTTCATAAGGCTTTAATAAGACCATAATATTGATCCCATACACAAGAGGTCAAAGATCCTATAATAAGCACACTGGTGCCATATGTGTTGTGCAGATGAGGACTGAGATTGAACGTTATTGATGTTTTTTGAAGGGTTGTTGGAGGTTAGTTTTTTTTTTTTTTTTTTTTTGGAATACTAATTGAGGAAGGCTGTTCCAGAGGGACCCAGCTGAAAGAAATAAAAGATGAAGAGAAGGTGATTCCGTGTGTTTGCAGTTGTGCAGTAAAGGGATGCTGGGCAGCTGCTGCTCTTGTATTGATGGGTACAGCAAAAAGTGAAGAAATGATGGTTGCTAGTTCTATGGAGCAGTGACCATTGAATACCCGTAGAATAGACACAGTGCTGAAACACTGCAGCTGTAAGTTAGGGGTTTAATTGAATTGAAATTGTAAGAGAGGACTCATCTATGAGCCTAATTGCTTGCCTCTGGACAACTTCATTTTAAGGGAAGTTTTAGATGCACCACCCTAAACATGTGATTGGAATTCTAAGCATGGTTAGATTTGGGATTTATATATAGTTAAAAGTTGGTTGGATGAGGAGAATTTTGATATGATTACACCCTGGAAGACTGCCGTTAAACATCAGTTCAAGTGGAGAGATCTGATCTTGTCTGGTGATCTGTTTTATTATTGAGGATAAGGGTAGATGATCTGAGTTCTCTCTGTTTTGGTGGCAATTAAACATGACAAGATTGTCCTTGCACCACTGAAAGATAGTAAGTAGGTCAGTGTTTAAAGTTGTAGAATATCTCACAGCCTGGATTCAGAGTACTGCATGGTCTGTCAAATGAGAATGATGAATGAAGAGTAATATCGTCTGCAAAACTGTGGATAGGATTAATGGTGACTGTGAGTAGCGCATTTATGTTCTGTACATGTAGGAGCAAGAGAGGAGGTGATAGGACAGATCCTCCAAACACTTCAGCACTGATGGGGATGCTTGAAAAGATAGAGCCATCTACCATGACTCGGAGAGAAAACAAGATGTCCAACAGTAGATGGTGGTAGGACATCTGGACTGCTGCATGCCAATCAGGTTGTCTATATGTCATGGGAATGAAGAATTGATGAAGACGATCCAGGAGTGAGTGACTAAGATTATGGCAGGTTTATGGAATGCTCAATATGAGAAGAGATGGAACTCTGAATAGAGCTTCCATCTCTTCTCATATCATTCCTGCAATTTTCTTATATCTACTTGTCTATTATATATTCTGAAAATAGACAAGTAATCCTGTAGACTACCTTGTTCACCTTAGCAGCATGCCATATAAATTCAACTCTCTACCACCATCATCCAAATCACTAGTTTAATCTATTTCTTGGAGGACAGTTCTCATTGAAGTACCACAGATTGTAATTTTTGTATCCTGAAATGTGTAACTTTACATATCTCCAGATTAAAATGATAATCGTTATCTTTTGCTCATACAGAACAGCAACCACCACCTGCCCTCAAAGAGTAGACATGATAGAAGCATATAAGTTATTAAAGGGATTTTATAGGATTGACACTGAAGACTTTTTAGTACGTCAGGCAAGGAGAGAACAAGAGGATCGCTCTTGGAAGTTTTATGAGCGTGTGGTTAGCAAGTGCATTAGAACTGGAATTTTTGCTTGGTGTGAATGAGTTCAGTAAGAGATATTATTGTTATTGTACAGGCACCTGCATGGAGTACAAAGACTCATCACAGGAGAGTCAAACCATCCACACAGTATCAGTCATACTTTTCCTTGAATGCATTAACAGGCAAAGCACAGCTGACTCTGGCAATCCATTCCATTCATTTATCACTCTCCAAGCAAAAAAAAAAAAAAACTAGTTCTTACATCCTACTAACCACATTCTTACTCTACTTTCAGGGATGACCTCTAATTCTGCCCCCATTCTCCACTAGCTAAATGCTGAAGCATTTTGCCTGTATTACTCCTATGTAATCCTTTGAGTAACTTAAATGTTTTTATCATACCCCCCCCTTTTTTTTATCAACTAATACAACCTACAAATCCTCATAAGGAGCATCCCCCAAACAAACCACTAGTGATTTGGACCCCAAGAATCCCAAACCTTCACACAGTAATTCAGATGAAGATTTATCTAGATGTTATAAAGAAGAATAGCAATTTTCTTATCCTTACTTGTTATTATATTCTTCAAATAGACAAGTAATCCCGTAGACTACCTTGTTCACCTTAGCCGCATGCCATCTAAATTCAATTCTCTACCACCACCATCCAAATTACTAGTTTAATCTATTTCTTGGAGGACAGTTCTCATTGAGGTACCACAGGTTGTAATTTTTGTATCCTAAAATGTAACTTTACATATCTCCAGATTAAAATGATAATCGTTATCTTTTGCTCATACAGAACAGCAACCACCACTGCCCTCAATTCAGACCTCTAAGCCATTGTCTAATGGGTTCAGATAACCTAGTCAATTTCGATGCAAATAAAACCCAGTATTGTCTCATTTCTCATAAAAAAAGAACCATTTTCTTCTAGTATTATTTTTGACAACACCCAGATTTCTAGACAATCTGAGATTTCTCTTCTTGGAATTACCCTGACATCAAGCCTCTCCTGGCAAAAACACTTCACAACCATTGCATCCTCAGCTTCTAAAAAACTAGGATTTCTCTTTTGCTCAAGACGTTACTTAACCTCTGAACAGCTGTTAACCTTATACAAATCACAAATCTGCCAAACCATCAAATACTGCTCCCACATATGGAGTGGGGTCTCCAAATGCTCCCTCAAAATGTTTGACAATACAGAGGAGAGCAATCAGACTTATTAATGACTCATCGCTTACCAACTCCCCCCCCACACACACATACTTTCGCACAGACGATCGGTCTCTGCACTATGTGTTTTCAACAAATATTTCCATGGAAAATGTTCATCCGAAATAGCATCAATAATCCCCCCACTTAGTACTAAGCTCATTGGAACACGTGCAGTTGCTGCTCAACATCCCTACACAGTGCCCCTTGAAACCCACAGAACAAGTTTCTTCTCCTCCTCCTTCATCCCTGCAATTGCTATGCTATGGAACAGTCTTCCCCTTGATGTGTTCCCTAAGGAATACGATACATGGTCATTCAAATCCACTGTGAACAAGTACCTTTTTTCCAAACCCATACACGGTACTAATGTACTATAGGTTGATCTACCAACCTCTCGTGTATGGGCTCAACATAAAAAAAAAAACACCTGACATCATCCCATAAGCTCTCCACATCGCCTTAATTAACCATCACTTTACCCTTGCATCATTGGCAAACAACTGAATTTCCCTTCAGATAATTTCCTACAGTATATCATTAAATTATTGATTAAACAGAAGTGGTTCTAGCACAGAATCTTCCAGAATGTCATTAGTCATCCTCATTTATCAGGATTCTGCTCAAACCACCAAGCCCTTCTATCAAATTGCTTTTGCAGAATCATCATGTAGCCATTTCCTCTCCAACTCAGCTGTTACTCTATTATAAAAAGTCAGTAAATTACTAAGGCATGACTGACCCTTCACAAAGCCAAATTGCTCCTTTACACAGTGTCATATTCTTATCCACTCATTCTTGAATTCTTTTTTTGGCTAATTTTTCCAGTACTTTTACCACCTTACCTGAGATATTGATTGGGCTATGATTTGCTACTGCAGTGTTAGAACCTCCCTTATACAAAGGAATTAATTTGCCCTTTTTTTCCCACTCCCTTGGAATTGCACCAGAGAGCTGAGACTTCAAGAGCCTAGTCAGTGGCACTGCCAGTTCTCTTGCACAATCCTGTAAAATGCAAGCTGATATCTGATGTAATCCTATGACACATTTACAATGAGATTATGCAAGATTCTAAGAATCTCCAATTCATCCATTCATTTACATTCTCACTCAGTCCCAATTACATGTTACAGCAGTAACCTCAGATAATATACCATTACAAAGTGGTCACTCAATAATTCAACAATTTCATCTCTTTCTGTCAACTTGCTACCATCAGCACACACACACACACACATTAAAGTTATCCTTCCATAGTTATCCTTCCTCTTTCTTGCCACATAACAAAAGAACTCTGGTATTTCCTTTGACCTGCTTGAATAGTTTCTTATCATAATCAAATTTTGTTTTCCTTCCCATGCTGATCACCTTTCTTTCCCTGACCTGTATACTGCTCTTGAGTTTGTTAGTCACCTTTCTCCTTATATACCCTCCATAACAGTTTCTTTTTTTGTCACTTCTTCTTAGTGATACTATTAATCCATCTAACTCCTACCTAAAGTTTTTCTGCTTGCAAGTCGAGCAGAAAAACTTGACTTGCAAGTTTTTCTGCCACAGTACAGCTTCAAGCTTCCCATTAAGTTTGTCATGATCACTTGCCTTGTAGTTCCACATATAGCCCTTCTTGACAAACTTTTACCCATATGTTGCAACCTCCCAAGTAAGGATCATGTGGGCACTCTCCCCAGTCAGAGGCAATGTGGCCATCTTGGTTATGAATAGTTCTAATCTGTGACCAGGTCAACAATCATCAAAAAAACCATTTAAGTACAGTCCATGAGCATTATACAAATCTTTTCATTCGTTGAACTCGCACCATAGATCCACAAACCCTACAGTATTTCTTCTTCACAACATTCATATTAATTCATTTGCTATCAATCCCTTCACATTCCCCCCCCTCATTGAATACTTCTCACCTCTTAGGTCATTAGTGCCAACCACGACAGTTAATTCTTTCATCCTTACCTTTCTGTACATCGATAGCATTACTAATAATATTCATTTCTGAGCTGGGGAAACAAGATTTAGTTATACTTTCATTACTTCCCTGAACATAGTTTCCATACAATTTTTTTTCTTTTTAGCCCTGTTAATCTCTTGATGGTTCTGCAGTGTTACTACTCACCCCCTACACACAAGCATCTTATTTCCTTACTGAGGCCTGCTTCTTTATTCTTTATTTGAGTTGTAAGTCAGCAGTTAGAATCGAAGAAAGTACAAGAAGATGGTTTAATGTTAAATCTGATGTGAGACAGGAATGTACATTATCCCCTCTGTTATTCATTATCTATATGGATCACATTATGAAGGAAAGTGATATTAAACATGATATCAAAATTGGAGATGTTAATGTCAGCTCTTTGCTTTATGCAGACGATGTTATACTTCTAAATAAATCTGCTACAAGTCTGAAAGATACTCTGACTAAATTGAATAACTGTTGTTATAGATATGGTATGAAGGTCAACAATAAAAAGACAAAGACAATGAAAATAGGCAGAATCATTGAAAATGTCTACTGTGTTGTGAACAGAGAACCTGTGGAACAAGTAAAACATTTCAGCTACTTATGCACGAATTTTAGTGAAGATGGTAAATTAAGTTTGGAAATAGACAACAGAATCAACAAAGCTGATATGGTAGGAAGTCAAATGAATAAATTCATATGGAATAAGAGAGAAATTAGTCGGGGCACTAAATTAGCTATATACAAGACAGTGTTCGAACCAGTTTTAACTTATGGATCTGAGAGCTGGTTCAGAAGTACAACATTTGACCAAAGACTAGAGACTGCAGATATGAGAGCCCTGAGAAAGTTTAGAGGTGTGAACACATGGCATCAATGGCAATATCATATTTATCATACATATCATATAAAAACGAGGATATTAGATAAGAACTTGACATTGTCACATCCAGAAATGCGTTAGCAGAGCTAATCTCAGGTGGTATGGTCACTTAAACAGAATGGGCGAGGAAAGATTAGCAAAACAAGTGCTCTCTGTGAGGTTTGCTGGAAAAAGACCCAGAGAAAGACCAAGATTATTGGTCAATTGATACAGTTAAAACTGCCTTAGAAGATAGAAATATAAGATTTGATAATGTTGTAGTTTTGACAGGTAACAGATTGATTTGGAGGAAAACTGTAAATAGGAAATTAGTAATGATGTAAGTTTTTCATGTAGTACTATCATAACTTGTACATCCCTTGAGGGTACATATCAGGAATTTGATGATGATGATGATGGTTTCTTTTGTTAATGAAATTATATTGCGAGAAAAAAACATTTTTTTTTTTTGAATAATAACAGACATATTAACTAAATTAAATGCATTGATTTGATTATAATTATTACTGTAATTTAATTTAAATGCAATGATATGATAATCTTATTGTTTTTCTTGAAGTGCAATGCTATAACAATAATATATAATAGCGGCACATAGTTTTGAAGCTCAATAGCAGATATTTATGAATATAAAAAAGAAAAATATTTAGAAGTTATCAATTATTCTGTTGTTGTTGGGGGTAGATGATACAGCAGATTTTATAATTATTGTTAATTTTCCTAGTCTTTCATACAGAAAGGAAACAAAGATCTCCTTTAACAGATAAGGATGGTATAAACTGAGGACAACTAATTTACATCATGAACTAGTCGTCCTCATGAACTAGTAGTCGACTTTTAGAGAAACCAACAACTAAAATTACAAGTGTTTTTGTGATACTTTAAAAGGGAATGCTGGAAATAAAATCTCTGTAATAAATTTATTGGCAGCCACCCGTGATTAAATAGCTTGACAGTAAATATGATGGTATTTATAAAATGGAAAAAAAAAACTAATTATGCAAAGAAAATATATTTTGAATACATTTAGTTAGGACAAGGCTGAAAATTACATTACCTATGGCAAGTGGATATCTGGAGTCCTGGTTGTGAGTGTAATGGTGTATAAGGTTATGGGGGGAGGGGGCAGAATGATGATGATAACAGCGAGTTTGATATTGAGATTTTAAGAGGTAAGCGATAAGTTGTTTTTTGAAAATGATTAGGGATAGTTCATTCATGTGCTCGGGATTATTATTTACATGAGTGTTTGTTTGCTTGTTAGGGTAAAGCACTGTTTTTTTTCCTTCCTGATTATAAAAGATGTTATTTTTGTTATGGCATCAATGCATGCCTGTTATTTTGTTAGGTGCAGCACATGCAAAATGATTTGCTTCATATGGCAAAGGATTTGTAGAAACAGAGTGAAACTAATGAGAATGTTTGCTAGAAATGCTATAAGAAGAACTGAAGGAAAAAAAAGTAGCCATACATAGCCTCAAATGAACTGCCAATGTACGTCTATTTTCTTATTTTTTATTTGTTTGAAAGTTTTTTCACTTGGTTATACTATAAATTAAAGATGCGAAGAATTTATATTCTTGGTTTCATCATTTATCCAGGTATAAGCAAGCAAAGTTGATGCATGAAATAAGTTCACAAGTGTGCTACTTGTATATAGAAGCTAATGACTTCGCATCAATTACCTTAGTATCCCATATTGCAAGACACATATCCTTGCAGAAATGTCTAATGATATGCATAATGAGAAAGGCCACAACCCAGACCAGTTTAGACTTTTATTGAGGTCTCATCAGACCTCAATATCTTTATAGACATGTATAGATATTGAGTTCTGATGAGGCCTCAATACCTAGCTATGCATAACATTATGGGAAGGTATGTTCAGCCATGTACAATGCTATGCATTACTACGGTTTCGACCTTTATTGAGGTCTCATCAGTAGGAGCCAGACCCAGAAGAGATACCAAGGCGGAAGTAATGCAAAAGTCATAATTTTCCATACACAGTCAGTCAAAAGGTGTCACAACTTATTACTAAAATGCTCTTTTCAATATCCATCATTATTCATGATAGATATTGAAAGTTTTTTCATTTGGTTATAATATATATTAAAGATGCTAAGAAATTACATTCTTGGTTTCATCCTTTCTTCAAGGATGTCCTTTGAAGAAAGGATGAAAATCCAAGAATGTAATTTCTTGGATGTTACATTCTTGAATTTTCTTGAATGAAAATTCAAGAATGTAACATCCAAGTCCTTTCTTCCTTTATTCCCATATTTCATCCTTTATTATCAACTCACTCCTGACACTTTCACATAGACGTTTAGTCTCTGCAATTTGTATATTCTACAAATATTTTCATGGAAAATGCTCATCTGAAACAGCATCAATAATTTCCCCACTCTGTACTAAACCCATTGGAACACATACAGCCACTGCCCAACATCCCTTCACAGTACACCTTGAAACCCACAGAACAAGTTTCCTTTCCTCCTCCATCTCTGCTACTGTACTGTGGAACTGTCTTCCCCATGATGTATTTCTCAAGGAATACAATATACAGGCTTTCAAATCGAATGTTAACAAGTTTCTCCCTTCCCATCCCACTACCCATGTACGTTACTAAAGTACTATAGGTTGACAAGCCAACCTCTCGTATATAGGTCCAACATAAAAAAAAAAGAAAGAAAGAAAGATAGTGTAAGCAAAGTTTGTGTGTGAAGTAACTTCACGACTGAGCTAGTCGTATATAGAAGCTAATGACCGTATCGATTGCCTTAATATTTTATAATGCAAGATACATATCCTTACAGAAATGTATAATGCTATGCATTATGAGAAGGGCCACTACCCAGACTGGTTTCGACCTTTGTTGAGGTTTCATCAGTGGGAGCCTATCAACCAACCTCTGCATTCCACAAGCTCTCAATCTATCTATTTAGAGAGCATTTTTTACATCACTCACCCACTTAGTCACTCTCCTCTGAACTCGCTCCACAACTTCCTCATTTCCAAGGAATCCAGGTGACCAAACCTGAGCACAGTAATCCAAATGTAGAAATATCAACACTTTATAAAGGGGAATAATAACCTCTTTATCTCTGGATGTTAGAGTGTTGCTCAATAACCAAGTAATCCTATGTGCAATCTTGGACACCTTAGCAATGTGTCCCCTGAACTTCAATCTCCCTATCCACCAATAATCTCTTGGAGTACTATTCCATCAATGTAGTACACAGCTGGTAATCTTTTAATCCCAAAATGTATAACTTTACACTTTTCCAGATTGAAATGACATTCATTACCTTTTGCCCATTTTGCCAGCTTATTTAAATCATCCTGTAAACTCTCAACATCAGCTTGATTTTTTATTGCACTATCCAACTTTGCATCATCAGCAAACAACTGAATATCTCCCTTTAAGCCATGATTTATGTACAAATTAAACAACAATGGCCTCACCTGGACTCTGCTCCTCCATACACCACCTTCTGGTATCTCTCCCTGAATCATTTTCCTATCCATATCACCAATTTAGTATTCATCCCCATCTGATCCAATTTGTGCAACAAATTGGATCAGATGGGGATGGTATCCTGTCAAAAGCTTTAGCAAAATCCAGAGTAGCCATTTCCTTTGTCCAACTCAGATGTCATTCTATTATAAAAAGTTGATAAATTGCTAAGGGAAGAAAACAAAACCATGTTTACTACCACTCCCCAGATGGTGATTGGTCTGTAATTAACTACTGCAGTTTTAGAGCCACCTTTATGCAAAGGAACTACTATGCCTTCCTTCCACTCCCTAGGGACCGTAACAGAGTTAACTTAAGTTAAATAACCAAGTAAGAGGCGCTGACAATTCCTTTGCACATTCATGCAACACCTGAGCTGATATTCCATCTAAATCTACAGCAGTGTTTGCATTTAAATTTTGCAATATACTAAGTACCTCTGATTTCTTAACTTCAATTCTCACAGGTATAGAGATATCCTCAGTTGGATGATAGACTTTTGAAAAGTGATCACTCAGCAACTCTACTATTACATCTGAATTTCTCACCTCAATAATATCAGCACCCACTAAAGTTATCCTTCCAAAGTCATTTTTCTTTTTATTTGTCACATAGCAGAAGAACTCTTTGGGAATACCCTTGATCTCCTTGGCTAGGGTCTTCTCATAATCTGATTTAGCCTTTCTTACTATTCTGGTAACCTTCCTAGCTTGAGCCTTGTACTGATCACCTTTCTCCTTGTAAATTCTCTATAACATTTTCTTTTTTGCAGATCAAGCTTGATATTACTACTACTCATCCATCTAACGCCTACCTCGTTTGTCTTCCTGACCATGGGGACACAATATCTGATATTGCCTTCCTCGGATACCCGCTGATTTTATACCATGCACTGCTAACATCTTTCCCCTGCAATATGTTCTGCCATGGGATGGCTGCAAGCTCACTCTGAAGCTTGTTATAATTGCCTAACCTGTAGTCCCGTATATACCCCTTCTTAAGAGAGAAATCCACAAATTTTGCAACGTCCCAAGTCAATACCACATGATCACTCTCACCAATTGGAGGTAAAGAGGACACCTTACTTATGCATGTATCCTCTGAACCAATGACCAGGTCCAACACTCACACCACATGTCCCTTCAGTTATGTGCTATTTCAAGTAATTATCTCCTAGAAGATGTATGAATTCCATTTCCTTTTTGCCATGTGATATTTCCTCCTTCCAATTGATATCACCATAATTACCCCCCCCCCATAATAATAATCACTAATCCTGCACTCATTGCACTAATTTGCTGATGCATGAATTCAATATCATCCCCTGTACCCCTAACCTATAGCAGCAACCAACTGTATATTTGGTTGCATTGGTCACTATTTCACACCAAACCGCCTCAAATGAACTATCATTCACATGTCTATCATCTTGATATACTACTTTCTTTGGCTGCAACTCATCAGCTATCATCAACAGTACTCATCCCCCGTTCAATCTTCTCTATCCTGCCTGAAAATACTGTACTTATCACATTCGATTCCAGTGACCACATCTTCTGCTGACAGCCAAGATTCACTAATGCCTACAACTTTTGGTGAGATTGCACTGACTAATGCCAAAAATTCTTCCCTCTTATTTCTAATGCTTCTTGCATTAGTATACAAAAATTGCAGATTCCCTTTACTTCTTGTACCAGCTTTAGAACCGATAAGTGTGTCAGTAATTTCAGTAGTCCCATGCTGATTTTTATCCACTCTATTCTGCAATTTATTCCACGAATAAGGATCAACAAATATACAATCACTGCTTAAGTTTCTCACTCTTATACTCAATCTTTTCAATTTTAGTTTCCCTGTCCAATTACCTCAACTTGTTCAGAAAACAGTAACTTCTTCAATCGCTTATGACCTTCCATGTTCAGATGCAACCCATCTCTTGCATACAGCTGTCTTTTGCCTTCAAACACTCCAGGCATCAACAAATTCCAGACCTCTTTTTTTTTTTTTTTTGCACATTTTTGCAATCATATCATTCATTATCATCGCTCATCTACTTAACTCATAATTGTCAAAATGAGGCAGCACACACTATCCTCCCATTGACACTTTTCTTCTTCATGATATCTAACAATGTTCTTCAATCTTTTGCTACCCGATTTATACTACCGCTCAGGTCATTTGTACCCACCATAACTTTCATCTTTTCTGCATCATGCCCTCTCTTTATTACTAAAGCCACTCTCTCTATTGTTCCACCAGCCAAGCACTCCTCAGGTATACCACTTTCCATACCCTTAATCATAGAATCACCATATATTTTACCACTCATAACTTCATTCAAGTCCAAACAAGTGTCACTCATGGCCTCAATTTTCTAAGCTATTCAGCATGACTCCTGTTTCATTACTCAACTCTCTTTTACTTACTCCCTCACTCTCACAACATCTCGTTTTTCCTAGACCTCTTGTGCTTTCATTCTGTTGACTCCCAATCACTCCCATACTCTTTATTACTTCATTAATCACCAAAGACTCTCCCATACTTAATCCTGTTCTAGTTACTTCAGCTAAAGTAATCTCCATAGTCCTAATTTCTCTATTCAACACATTTAACTCAGTTTTAATTTTCAGAACCAATTCCTCTTGCAGAAGATAAAAGTCACTTTTCATTTTCACGAACTCCTGTCGAAGTTCTTCTGCTACGGTCCCGACGTCCGCTTCCATTCCTAACAGCTCCAGCCTATCCAGACTCTTCTCGCATACGTTGACATTTTCATTCTTCTCATTTAGCCAAACAGTTGACAGATCCTTCACATTCTTCGGCGCATACATATAGCAGTTTCCACAACGCATCCATTTTGAAAAACCCAATGCAGAGGCAGACTTTCTTATAGAAGTCCTCTGAGCCGCTGACGTACGTCTTTTGTTGGACACCATCTTTTGACGCTGAAGTAGTGAAACAAACAGCAGCGAAAACACAAAAGTTGTATCCAACAACTTGTATCTAACTTAATCAAATTGCAGCACAATTTGAGACAAAGCCACACTATACCTTAATTTAAAAACACGTTTTCTAGCATAACACGACCACCACATTCACTAGCGACATTAGCGCCCCAAAATAGGACTAAAACCAAGTATTTTCTTGGTATCTTTCACACATTATCCACGATGCCTACCTACACTAAATGACTACCAACCATCTTCAAGATATGATAATTCTCATTTCATTTCTTTTTGAGAAGCAATGACATATAAAAGATGAAGAGGAGGAGGTGATTCCATGTGTTAGCAGTTGTGCAGTAAAGGGATGGTGGGCATTTGCTGCTCTTGTATTGACAGGTACAACAGAAAGTGAAGAAATGATGGTTGCTAATTCTATGGAGCAGTGACGATGGATGTATCTGTAGAATAGACACAATGCTGAAGCACTGCATCTGTGAGATAGGGGTTGAATTGAGTTTGTAAGAGGACTCATCTATGAACCTAATTGCTTGCCTCTGAACAGCATCATTTTAAGGGAAGTTTTAGGTGCACAACCCTAACCATGTGATTGGAATTCTAAGCATGGGTAGATTTAGGATTTGTATATAGTTAAAAGTTGATTGGGTGTAAAATAACATCTTCAATGCCTAATATTTTAGGTGCTGAGGAGGATTTTGATGTGATTATACCAGGGAAGACTGCTGCAACACCAGTTCAAGCAGAGAGATCTGATCTTGTCTGGTGATCTGTTTATTATTGAGGATAAGAGGAGATGAACTGAGTTTTCCTTTGTTAGAGAAAAGGCAAGACTATATTTTGGTGGCAATTGTGTATACATGACAAGATTTTCTTGTCCCACTGAAGGATAGTAAATAGATCAGTTTTAAAGCACTAGTTGTAGAATATATCATAGCCTGAATCCAGAGTACTGCATGGACTGTCAAATGACGAGTTTTATCGTCTGCAAAGCTATGGATAGGATTAGTGATGAATGTGAGTAGCTCATTTATGTACATTTAGGTGATAGGACAAAGCCTTAAAACACATTGGTGGCAAGCTCTAAAAGAGAGCCATCTACCATGACTCACAAAGAACGACCAGAGAGAAAGAAAACCAGATGACCAACAATAGATCGTGGTAGGACATCTGGACCACTGCATGCCGATCAGGTTAGAATTGATAAAGAGGGTCCAGAGGTGAGTGACCAAGATATTATGATAAGTTTATGGAATACTCCATATGAAAAGAGATGGAAGCTGTGTGGACATTTAGCTGATAGGCAAAAAAAGAGTAGACATGATAGAAGCATATAAGTTATTAAAGGGATCTAATAGGATTGACACTGAAGACTTTTCAGTACATGTCAGGCTGGGAGAGAACAAGAGGATCACTCTTGGAAGTTTTATAAGAGTGTGGTTAGCAAGTGTGTTAGGACTAGAATTTTGATTTTTTGCTTTATGTATGGTGAATGAGTTCAGTAAGAGATATTGTTATTCTACAGGCACCTACATGGAGTATAAAGACTCATCACAGGAGATTCAAACCATCCACACAATATCAGTCATATTTTTCCTTGAACATATTAACAGGCAAAGCACAGTTGACTCTGGAAATCCATTCCATTCATTTACCACTATGCAAGCTAAAAAAATCTAGTTCTTACATCCCCTAATAACCACACTTGCTCTACTTTCAGGGATGACCTCTAGTTTTCCTCCTCCTAGCTAAGTGCTGAAGCATTTTGCCTATATTAATCCTATGTAATCCTTGAAGTAACTTAAATGTTGTTATCATATCCCTTCTTTTTCTGTCTATCAACTTATACAACCCAAAAACCACTCACTATCTTGGTCACTCACTTCTGTATCCTCTCCACAACTTCCTCATTCTCAAGAATCCCAGACCTACATGCAGTAATCCAGATGAAGATGTATCAAGACGGTATAAAGAAGAATAGCAATTTTCTTATCTCTACTTGTTATTGTATTCTTAAAATAGACAAGTAATCCTGTAGGCCATCTTGGCAACATTAGTAATTTCCTAAAGTGTGTAACTTTACATTTCTCTAGATTAAAATGATAATTGTTATATGATAATGCCATACTGGCAATATCAAATTTAAATTAAAATACAAATTTTACTTAAAACTAAATAACACAATCTATCACATATCCCCTATAAAATAAAAAATATATATAATGAATTATCAACTAAATTATAAAACAGACATCCTTTGCCAGTGCCATCTAATCACCAACAACTTATATAATGCCCCTCCTCCCATAGCCAACCCGAATGATAAGTATTGTGTGAGTAATAGAGTTGATCTCCCATAATAAGTCTCTGACTCCATGGAGATGTCTAAGAAATAATAATAATTATTATTATAGATATAATTTTCTTAATCTCCATGGAGTCAGAGGACTCAAAGAAGGTCAGTGCTATTCAATACAAAGTCTATCGAAGCACTCCTTCAATTTATCAACCAGTTACACTTTCACCATCCTCTCAGGCAATTCTTCCCATGGTACCACCCCATCCCCCCATGCAAAAAAAAAAAAAAAAAATCTTATCCTTTTACTCACTACTTCCTTGTGTAATTTTCATGGATGGCCCCCTTATCCTTGTTCCTTCCCCTCATTCTACCATATGAAAAATCTCCTCAGTGTTAATTTGATAATAACCATTCAACAGTTAAATTTCTCAATCATACCCCTCTCCCTTCTCACACAGTCTGCATTCTCTCAGTCTATCCTTATAATCAATACTGTACAACAGGAGTCAGCAACACGGCACTCGCAGGCACCCAAGTGCCCGCCACTGTGCCAGATATCAAAGTGTCAAACAACCTTCAAACATTTTAGTGTGCATGTGAACCACACATCACTAGTTACACACTTCTGTCACACTAGGCTAGTAGCCTGAATTCTACTAGCTTTTATATACTTATATTATATTTTTTACAACCCATGATGGATAACATAAATAAAAAATTTATAACTTTAACATAGTGGGAAGAACAATTTGGTTCTATTTATTTTAAGGGAAAATGTGTGTGCTTGTTATGCAATGTAAGAGTCACAATTCCTAAAAAGTCTAATGTAGAGAGACATTTCAACGCTGTTCATAAAGATTTTAATACAAACTTTCTTATAAATTCTATAATTAGAAAAAAGGATTTGTGAGCTAAAACTGAACTTAGCTAAACACCAAAGCATTTTTAGCAAGGCAACTTCACAGTCAAAGAAAGCAACAGTTGCCTCTTTTAAAATTGTCGATTGTTAGCAAAGACCTACTAAAGGCCTACTAGGCAAACTACCATCATTCGGTCTGACTCAGGGCTTCTGTAGGTGGATCGCCAGTTTTCTGTCTGGACGCACACTCTGTGTGATGGTGGAAAGCTCCCTATCCTCTCACCACTCAATTAATGCTGGGTCACACAAGGTTCTGGCCTCTCACCAACCCTCTTCCTGCTATATATCAATAACCTACTGAAATTGACCTCCAACCCAATACACAGTTTTGCAGATGACAGCACACTACACTCTTCGCTTGCATTTGATAAGCCTTACCCTATACAACTCACCTCAACCTACAGAACATCAACCACCGCGACCCTCAACTCCGATCTCCAAGCCATCCTCCACTAAAGCTCAGATAACCTCATAAATTTCAACGCCAATAAAACCCAGTTCTGTACTATTTCCCATAAAAAAGGACCCATTTTTTCCCAATATCCTTTTTAATGATACCCAAATCTCCAGACAGTTTGAGATCTCACTCCTTGGAATCACCCTCACATCAAAACCTCTCCTGGCATAAACATATCTCAAACATTGCATCCTCAGCCTCAAAAAAACTAGGATTTCTCTTTCGCTCAAGACGTCACTTCACCCCCGAACAGCTATTAACATTATACAAATCGCAAATCTGTCCAACTATTGAATACTGCTCTCACATATGGGGTGGAGCCCCAAAAAGCTCTCTCAAAATGCTCAACTCAATACAGAGGAGAGCAATTAGACTTATCAATGATCCATCCCTTACCAACTCCCTCCTCCCTCTTTCACATAGACGTATGGTCTCTGCAGTATGTATATTCTACAAATATTTCCATGGGAAATGCTCATCGGAAATATCATCAATAATTCTTCCGCTCAGTACTAAACTCATTGGAACACGTACAGCTGCTCCACAACATCCCTTCACAGTTCACCTAGAAACAAACAGAACAAGTTTCTTTTCCTCTTCCTTCATCCCTGCAACTGCTGCACTGTGGAACAGTCTCCCACCCACTGTGTTTCCCAAGGAATACAATTTAAAGTCATTCAAATCAAATGTAAACAAATTCCTCCTTTCCCAACCCACCACCCATACACGGTACTAATGTATTATAGGTTGACCAACCAACCTCCTGTGTATAGGCTCAACATAAAAAAAAAAAAAAAAATACTGCTATACAGTATTGCTAATCATTTTTGTTATCCATCTCCATATCTACTCCAAGGTTACTTCATCCCCTCCAAATCCAGAACACCAGATCTGAGCACATAAATTGAGATGTGATCTCATCAAAGCATTATATGATGGAACCATCACCCTTTTTATCTCTTGTGGTCAATATCCTTTTCAACATTGCAGCAATTCTCTGTGATGTCTTCATAACCTTTGCAATATGTCCTGTGAACTTCAAATTTCTATCTACAATCATCCCAGGATCCCTTGCTTCCTCCCCTTCTTCCAGTATAATTCCACCAAAGGAGAATGAAGCATCCCATCTGTGGTTCCTAAATTTTAAAACCTTACATTTAGTCTCTCTTCCTCATTCATTTGCCCACATTTCCAGATTATTCAAATCTTGAAAAAGCCAAACATCAGCACTGTTATTAATAAAATTCCCAAGATTCACATCACATACAAACAACAGAATATCTCCCTTTAGTCCCATGACATTATCATTGACAAAGAATGAGCAGTAATTGTCCCAGTACTTAAACCTGTGGAACTCCATTTATAACCTTCCTACTACTTGATACTAATCCCTTATATTCAACTCTATCTTTCAGAAAACCAGTTACCAATCAAATCCACTAACCCAAATATCCAAACCCATAAGCTGCAACCTAAAAACCAATTTGTTAATATGGCGCCCTGTCAAATGCCTTTGCAAAATGCAAAAACATCACAGTGTATGCCTTATCCTCATCCACTGCTCTTGTTACTCTATTGTGAAATGTAAACAGATTACTAAAACATGAGCACCCCAGGTGGACTACATACTCTGTAGAAGAGAACACATGAAGGAGGTAAATGATTGTAAGATAATACCAGGAGATGCAGTAGCAGAGCAGCACAATCCTCTACCAAGTGGAAATAAAAGGGGTGAAACAGAAGTTAGTGAACGGGATTATCAAAACAACATGGAGCTGCTGATGTGGTGATTCGCACAAAGTGTGAGCAAGAAGCTGAACAAAGAGTGAAAATACTGGCTTGAGGTTCAGTAGAACTAAGAGTATGTCTTGTGGTGAAGCAGTATAACATTACATGACAGAGGCAGTCACATGTGTTTTGATTCAAATACCTAGGATCATGTGTTTAAAGTGATGGACACATGGAAATCAACAAGAAAATCCATTCAGAGAGAGAGGGGGGGGGTAATCTGACAAATGTTTAAGGTATCTTGTGTGATTACAAAAGTGTCCAGCAAGTTAAAAGGAAAGATCTACAGAAACAGTAGATAAAAAAAGATAAAAAAAAACCTCACTGATTCAGAGTGGTAACTAAAGTATCTGGAAAATTAAGGAATCATATACCCTTAATAGGCTAAGGTGGTTTTGGTCACATTATGTGGCAAATGAATGCTATGTGGGAAGAAGAGTGCTGGCATTGAATCCGCCAAGCAAAAGAAGTAAGAGGAAATGTAAACAGTGATGACAGGACAGCTTCGGAGGGGGGACTTCCAATATCCTCGGACTGGAGGAAAACATGGCCTTAGACAGGACTGGCTGGAGGCAGTTGAACTGCTGCAGTGATCCCACTTGAGTGGGAAAGAAGTTGAAGAAATCCTACACCAATCCTATTTTAGGATTGGTGTTAGCATAATAATCCTACACCAGTCCGTAAAAGGACTGGTGTTAGCATAATAATAATCCTACACCAATCCTATTTTAGGATTGGTGTTAGCATAATAATCCTACACCAGTCCGTAAAAGGACTGGTGTTAGCATAATAATAATCCTACACAGTCCGTAAATGGACTGGTGTTAGCATTGTCATAATCGTGTATATTTTGTCAACAAATATGGTCATTTCTTCAAAAGCATGTAGGAGATGACAGACCTACATGGTTATTATAAAACTGAGTTTTTTTTTTTTTTGTGGTAAAGTCATTTCTAGTATGTATAAACCAGTGTGGTCTCACTTTTGTTTTTTTTCCCCACAATACTCTGAGATAGTTGTGACAAATTTCTTTCCTCTGGATCAAGTAATTCTGAAACTCATTTGATGGAATAGCCTTGTTATCTAGATACTACTTCCAATTAAATTTCATAGCTTCATAATGAGACTATGAAATAATTTCATTTTTTGGAGGTAGTTGTGGCCACTATATGTTAGTATGCATATATAACAGTTATACATAATCAGATCTTTATTTCTATTAGACATTTCCTGTGCCTAATTATTCATCATCAATAATTCACAACATATGGTTAGCTCATTTTTATATTAAAACTAATAAAAACAATATTCCCACAGTTATAGAAGATAGCAATATTATCTAATCAAAGAAGGTTAAAAATTTGTTAACAAATGATCATGATTATTCTAAAACTTATATCTTGAGAATGCAATTGTTTTATTGTATTGATACCTTTTAATTTATCAGAAACACAAATCATGAAATCTAATTTTACATGAATTTAAAATAGTTTTATATATGAAAAAGCATCTTTCATTGTTTCATTTGAACCTATATTTCTCTAAAATTTCTCACTTCATGGTAGAAAGTTTTTTTCACTTGGTTACAAATTAAATTTGCCAAGAAATTTTATTCTTGTTTAATCCTTTATCCAAGTGTAAGCAAAGAAAGTTTGCACATAAAGTATCTTAATAACTAGACTACTTGTATATAAAAGGCATAACTTCACATCAAATGCATTATGTATTCACTTGGATAAAGGACTACATAAGAAAATTGCTTGGCAAGTTTAATTTTATGTCTGACTGCAGTCTAAAAGCTAAATTATGTGTTGTTTTATGGTGCCAGTCAAGCAAATATAGTGTGATGTGTGACTGTATGACAGAAAAAATTCAGAAAGAAAAAAAAAACTAGTATTTTGCATATGATCTATGTTAGAATGTATACGAACAAGCCCACACCCTTCTGTAATATAGGTAGTAGACAAACATCATTGCCTAGTGGAACACTATTATTTTCTTATGAAGAAACCTCATCACTAAGATTGGCTTCCCTGCATGCACCTGGCAATGTGCAAGTCTCGAGTGATGTCCTTTCTTTGAGCTGCACATGGCATTTTCCAAAATTATCAGTTTGTAGTTTCATTCAGTAGAATGTTGTATAAGAATTATAAAATATGCTGAGTGATTTCCAAATTGAAAACGCAGCAGGCTCTAATAGAAATATTAAAGATCTGATTATATATTGAAGACTGGTTAGCTTGTTTTCAGTTAAATCGCTAAATACAGATGATTCAAAAAATAAATTAATACTATACATATATATATATGGAACAATTAATTTAATTTAAAATATTTGCTTTTTACTTAAAAGGAAGTAATTTACCTCTTCTTTGTACACCTTCTCTACAGGTCCTGAGACGTGATAACTTGTTCATTTAGTGTAGCACTGAATTCTGAGTGACAAGTGTTGGCCTAGTTAGCTAAGTGATAGTCCTTTGGTGGTGGTGATATCACTCAGTATGAAACTCACCCTGCTTATTATTGTTCTGGCTCAATGGAGTCACAAGACTCATTGTGGGAGGTCTATATTGACAACAGAATGAAGTCTAACATACAACTCCTTATGCTCATTCACTGTTTGCACTCATCATCCTCCCAGACTATGCATTCCATGTTTCTAACACTCACTTTGCAAAAAACTTTTCTTATAGTCTTACTCTCTACTTCCTCTTGCAACTTTCAGGCAGCAGAAGCCTGAAGTGGCTTGAAGTTCCATGTTTCGTTTCTAGAGCATGATATTTGGATTATCTAACCCTTAACACACTTATTCTAGTGGTACCTAATATACCATAGGTTTATAACTTTTGTTGATGGGACTCGCACAAAATAAAGAATTGATGTGATTGACAAGAAGGATGGAAGCAACAGCTCTAAAGGAAATGTACAACACAATATTCCTTCTGCATATTTTATTACTGTATTTTGTCGAGACTGCTACTGTAAATGAACCGTGTTACTTGTGCAACCCCCTGCCATTTGCCATATGACAAACCATTACTTCTATGTGTCAGCAGATGTTGTTTCCACATGGCTTGTGTATTGAGATTAATGTAGTGCAGGTCAAGAGAGCAGAAATGCCATATTCATATTAGGTGGTAGATAATGTTCATTTCCGAGTATCAGATAACCACCCTACTTAGAAGTCTGAAGTGACTAGAAAAAAATTTCCATTTAGTATTTAGTGTAGGGTTCCCATATTATTTTAACTCAGTCCACTCAGGGTGGTAATATGCAGTAGGTTAACAACTTTCATAGGCGAGATTTTCATTAAAAATAGGTAATTTAATTTGCATTTATGATATTAAAATCATTGTTCCATATTAGTATTTATTTATTTTTACTCATCTTGTATTTACATGATTATTTGTTTTAAATACTATATTAGATGGTAAATAGTATCTGATTTGTCAAAATTATCACAAGATGATTCCATGAGATATAAAAACCATAACAATTTTCATAAAAATATAAACAGAACTTTGAGTGTGTATACATATCAAGATATTGACTATATAAAGCCTGCTATACCATTTTATTAAAAATTTTCATCTTATTTACTTATTTTTTATATACTTTTAAAATAAGTGAATGCTTAATGAACTGTGTGTTATATATTTAATTTGCTGTTCTTATTCCAAAAACATTATATGGATTGTGTGGTGTAGACAGAGAGCTGTAGAGTAGGTGCCCTCCCTCGATGAGTCTTTTGGCTCTCTGGAGGTGCCAGGTAATAATAATAATAATTATTATTATCATACTGTGAAGTAACAATATCAAAAAATAATGTTTTCAGTTTTATTTTCATATCTTTCTAATTTTATATATTTTCTGCTACCAAAAAATGAGTACCGGCACCTATTGTTTTACAAAAAAAAAAAAAAAAAAGACATCCTAGTGAATTACTTAAGCGAGACATTCAATGTCTGATAAATCATGTGTCATGGGATGCATGTCTGCTACTTATTATGAATTCATGGGCCAATACAGCTCTTGTAATTGCCTTATGCATATGTATATTGAATCATCTTCAAATGTACATATATGTCTATATATAATGCAGCTACTAATAACAGTAATATTTTATTGTAAAAAAAAAGTTCAGAGGTCTCAACAACAGTAAAGACAGAACAGCTTGGGTGGTTTGGATGCAGAGCTGAAGGAAAGAACATTGGAAATAATTCAGCTAATGACTGTAGAAACTTTTATCTAAATTTCCTTAGTTTGATTTTCTTTCTTTCAATTTATTTTTAAATGCATCTCTTTATTTAGTTGTATATATGTCTTCTAATATGGGCATGCAAATATCTGTTAGAAACTGTATGTTCTACATTTATCTAGTATGAAGCATAAGATATTTCAATGTAAGCTTTCTAAATAATATATATGTATTTGTATAATCTTATATACACAGTCAAAGTTCTATTCTGTGAGAAGTTTTATGCATCTCACTGTAAGGTTTGGTTTTCAAGTCTCAAGTCTACATCCTGAGCATCCAAAATATCCAAGTAAAAGCCATAAAAGATAAGAAGAAAAAGATGTTCTCACAATTTGGGATGTTGACCCTGCGATCAACCTGCTCCTGAACAGCACGGTGCCGGAGATCACACTTTGCCCGTCTGATCCTCCACCAAGAGAGCCGCTTGTGGATGTTCTCCTCTGATGCAATCCTATATGGAGAAGGTGGGGGGGAAAATTCCAGCTAATCATCTAAACAATATTTCTACAATTTTGTATTTATGTATTAGGAAACAAACTTGGTCATTTAATGATAGAACTACATTTAATTTCAAGAATTCTTAATATATATATATTACATTCAACTGAAATATTATTATTAATAATATCTTGACATCTCAGAAGTCCTATGCCTTGCTCCGAAAGGCCCTTGGCCAGCAGTTTGTCACACTATTATGCTTTTCACACCTCTCCTTACACTCATTCACTAATGGTATATTCATGACACCCTTTGGCAACTCATTTGACTCATTTGCCATTCTCCAAGTAAAAACTTAGTTCTCATGTCCAAGTCCCAAGGATTACTCATTTTTCTCTTCACTCCTACCATTATTGAAATTTTGCTTTTAATTAATCCTATAAAATCTCCATTGTCATGGTCTTAATGGCATGTGTGATTCTTCCAAAATATACAAATATTTTTCATTTGTTCACATTATCTTTGATATGTTAGCAGCAATTAAAGCTAAACGTTCTAACAAACATTCAATAGAGAAAATAATTTTCAGCTTGAGAATATTATATACACCACATTTCTTATTATTATTCAGGTGTTATTTATATTAACCTCAGTACAGTCTCACTTATCAGCTTGTATATCTTTTTTATAAATACCTTCCTTTAAAAAAACTGGAAAGTTTCTTAAATAAATATTTAATTACACTTACCAGTAATCTCGGATGGTAACTTTATCCGAGAAGGTGACTCTCCGGTCCCGTGAGTTGCTGGGAGGTGGTGATGATGCTGTCACTGGTGCTACTCGATCAGAGAAGGTTCCCCATCCGACTGCTCGTCTCTCCCTTCTCCTGGTACCTACAAGAGGAAATAATACTTTTGAGTTTATTTTAATGAGCAATGTTGCAGCTGCTATCAGTATCCTAAATTCATTCACTTACATGGCTCCCTGACAAGAAACAAGTATGAGCTGAACATAATCAAATGGATCAGGGTAAAATATAAGACAAATTATATTATTCCTTTTTTGATGGAAAAAAAAAAAAAAAGAAGACATCCTGGAATATTTGAACATATTTTGAAACACCTTAAAATATGCATAATGAAGGAAAAAATTCTAATTTTTGTTATATATAGGAGTATGCTCATTTAAGATCAGAATGCAAATGACTAACCATATGAATGGGAAGATTTTTTTTTATATAACATGAAACACATTAGCAAAAGTGGAAATTTTAATCAGTTTGGCCATGTCGTTCAGAATTTAGGACCTGCTGCTTCTATCCTGATATTAATCTCAAAAAGTTCCCTCTTTAAAAACATTAAGTTTAAAAAAGGTTAATTTCATTTTAACATTTTATAATTTAAAGTTTTAAATTTAAGTTTATAAATTATTAAAAACATCAGAAAGATCCAACCTGAGTCTTCTTTCGGTTATTATTATAATTATTATTGCTCCTTATTCAATCAGTTATATAAAGCAAAATGGACTTACCTTGAGGATCTTTTAAAAAATATGGTTAGCTATACAATACCTGACATTCTATTCTTGATGGAAGTCCAGTTCATCTCTGACGGATTCTACTCAAAACATTATGACCTTCAAAATTATATAATGTACTTGCTGCTAATAATGACAGAGAAAATCATGTTATTATGCAGAAAAGAAAATCTTAGTTATTTTACCTTGAGGATTTTTGCATAATCATATTACAAGAATAAAATACATCAATCAGATGAACAAAAAAACAATATCAAATGAGTCGGACAACCTCTTTGTAACTGTGTATGAACATGAAATTAAGGCAATATTGAGATACTAGTATGTTGATTATTGGAAGAGGGAGGCTAATGAAATGTATACTGTAGAGTTTAGCGGATAGAGCAGAAAAGAGGTGGTAAGAAGTTTAAAATGTGAAGGGATTTTACCACATTAATATAGAAAGAATTATAGAGTAGATCTTAAGGAATTTAAGATATTTCGAATTAATTTAAAATGCTATTTGCATATTATAATTATCACATATAATAATGCACAGCCTTATGTCAATTAAAGCCATCTAAACATATGGTGAGGAGTACAATAGTCATGACAAAGACAGTCTCATATGGATGCAATTTCTCTCTCTCTCCAGTACTTTTTCTACCTGCATCCACCAGCTAAACAGTCAAACCTACCAGAAGAGCATTTGTATTATGCCTAACTTAATTGTGTGTTTAGCTAGATTGGGTGGGTGGGTGGGGGGTCTAGAGAAGGGAAAAAAAACAGCCACATCGTTATGAGACTATCTTATTCAATTTCAGTTCAGTTAGCTGGGCTCGATCAGATTTAAACCCACGTCTTTCCTACCAAAGGCTAGCATCACTACCAATGGAGTTAAAAACTTATTTCAAAATACGTAGACTGATTAAATCCTGCTGACGTTTGAGTGAACATAAACATGGCATCAATTGTTTCCAGAGTACGCATCCAACCGTCCGCCCCTCCTTTTTAACATATGTTCATTAATACTGCTTTAATCGTTTGTACAGTAACAGTTCATGCGATTTCGAATGACACGTACAGCAGGTTACATGCGATACATTTTCTAAAATGGAATAATTCGCTTGTTTGCTATCATAATTCATTATTATTCCCAAGTTAATATATTATATGTATTATGTTGTTTATCGCTTGTTCTGAAGATCAGTTGGTCTCATGCAGAGGTAGAAGGATTTTTCATCCCGCTAAACAGACAAACCAGACACAAGGATTGTATTTTCACAGCTATGCTTGTTGGTTAGTCAGCGCGTAAATAAAATAAAAGCATTATTTTAGATAAAATTAAGATGATTATGCCTAAAAGTCAATGTTGCGTCAGCACAGCAATTTTTAAAATAGCCACAAAGTCTAATCCGCGGCGTTCGATTTTGCATAACGTATTATTTGTTCACATACAGAACAAATAGGCTGCAGCGCGGAAAGACCAGAAATACATATTATAGGAAATGCGATTTTTTTTTTACCTGAAAACAAGTGACATCAAGAGATTGAATATTATTAATTTGCATAAGTATAAATGTGCTGAAATGGATTTTGGAATTAATTTAAAATGTTATAATGCGCAGCCTTATGTCATTTATAACTTTATGAAATAAAGACAAACTTTGCATTACACCGGCATCTCCTGAGACTTGAAGGGAATATGCAATAGCAAGGGAGGGGGGAAGGGGAGGTATATACAGGCTTTCTTGATTGGTTTGCTTTAAATTAGCTGAGGCAGCTAAGGCTCCGATTGCGATATTTTTTCTGTTTATTGTGCGCTCTCTTTTGGTCAATTTAATTGTTTTCAGGGATGAAAATCCAGTTTTCGAGAACTATAGACACTGCGTGTAATGTCTAGAATTGCCTTTTCCACATATGTTTTATTAGACATGTTAAAATATTTTATTATTTGCACGCCTTTTTTTATTTGGGGGGAAAAAAAAGAAGAGAAAGAAAGAAAACTTATTGTAAACTAACATAAATTTGAGTATCTTCTTTCTTCCCTCGTTTTACAAACTGATAGCCATACCATTCGCGAATACGCGCCTCTTGTGGTTTCGTTATTTGAAAAACAAATGTCTCAAGAATAGTTTAATTTAAAATTCAACGGCATGGCACAACTATCTACTTTGGATGTTTTGAATGTCAATGACAATAATATATGGTTAGATAATATTCTAATTATATATATATATATATATATATATAACGATAGTAATCATTATCTTGGGGGGGGGGGATTAAAAACAGTAAGCATTTAAGAATGGTAGTATAAATGCATCTCCAAATGAAGTTCGGTTACTGCATCTGGTGTAGAATAGTTAGATTGCAAATGTTGATTTAAAAGGAAATTTGATGTTATTTATAAACGGTCATTGAGTAGAAGACGTTGCATGCAACAACAAAATAAATTTTCTATCTTTTTATTCCCGAAAGAGAGAGAGAACAGGAAGCTCCTTTAGCCTTTATTGGAAATCGGCTGACCTTAGCCATCAACGATAGCTAAGTTGATTATCGATGATTTTGAATATATCAGGATTAGAGTATCTCGAATTGTCGGTTTTTCCGAGATGCGAGTTGCAAACTAGAGTTTTGCACAAAAGCTTCACTAACACGGGAACCGATTAAAAAAGTTCCTCTACTCGGTGATAAAAGTCAAGAATATAACGATCTTTCTTCCGGCAATGCAGTATTATGGAATCAGAACCGTTGACACAAAGCTACGCTTCTGCTTGTAAAATACCACACTGTCACTTAACCTACTCATTCCAATAATTAAGCCTAAATACGCTCTTGAATTTAAAGATAACAAAAGTTTAATATCTATCTAAATATAGCAGTTTATAAATTTACTTACGTTGGCGACAATCCATTCGATTCTTCTTGTACTCTTATCAGGTAAAAGTCAAGTCAGATCAATTAAGTCAGGTCAGCAAAAGTAGCAGTGAATAAAAGGCACTTTATCAAGCAGTAAAATCAATATATCAGCTTTATATTAGGCAATATAAAAACGCTTTTGATCGCTTGGAGTCTCAAAGTAGAGTGAGTGAGATAATTGGAACATAAACAGGTATTTGAAATATGCAAATGATGTAACAAAGCATTGAATTGTTGATAAAGCAGCGTTTAATTGCTTTCTTTGTTTCCTGTATTAACATCAAATTTTTATTGTTTGAGTCGTGTAGTTTTTAATTTGACTAGACTACTGGTTTATTCCTTAAACTACTGAATTTACGAATACTTGATTTCACAAAATTAAAAAATAAAATAAACAGAGAAAGAAATTAAGGAAGAGGAGATATAGGAGTAGCACAGAGACAATATGGAATATGAAGAAAGCCTAAAGTTAGATATCAAAAGCATCAGAAAATATAATCGAAGAACAATTCAAAGTATTAAAAATGAATAAACGGGGATTACATGAAATGGAAAATAAGCAGAGGAATAATACAATACATAGAGAAAAATAAAAATGTGCTGTGATTTTTATAGGGACCTATACTAAGGCAGAGACATATACAGATCCTTCGCTAAATTTAGATGAAGTCGAATCAGAAACGCGAATCATAATAGAAGATAATATACGATATAACATCAGGTCATCCCTGCAAAATATATTAGGAACTGTATATCAGAACTCAAGAGCCAGTATAATTTACTTTTCGCAGATAACTTTGTTCAGTTAGCAAAAAAAAAAAAAAAAAAAAACGCAAGAGGGGAAAAAAAAAGGGGCCGACCATATTAACAGAAGAAAGACACAGAATTAATCACAGAGTGGATATCCACACAAGTAAAGGTCGGCGAAGAACAAGATGGAAGGATAATCTACAAAGCTTGGCATGAGATAGAAAAGTATTTTAAAATATTTTTAAAATTTTACTTATTAAGTGAAACTTTTTATGCGGTCCCACCTACGAAAGATTTATTTGTAAATCTATGATACATTCGTGCCTTGGGAGAGCTGAGGATTTTTTTCTCGATTTTATTGTTTATATATTTATATTTTTACTTAATCAGGAAACCTATTTCAGAAAAATATAAGACGTCAGTCATCTTTAAAACGTTTCATTTGTATCCTGAATACAAATATTTATCATTTATAAATAATATATCTTTAAACGAATAAACAGAAATAAGTGAATAATTTTACAAAAAGATTAATGCTATAATTGTTTTTAACCCACCACCCTAATGCACTTTGAAAATCGATCGAATCCCCATTAGTTAAGTTCCCGTCATTACGAGAGAAATCTTGTAGGCTTTTTAATTGAAGATGAGTTAGCTTGTCCGATAAGAGAGTTTTGAGATGTGAGAGCTTTTTGTTCTTCAAAGAGGCAAATCGGAATTAAAAGACGTGTAGTGCAAGTTAGCTGAACTGGTACAGATTCAGCTAATTGGATTGTGCAGCAGAGATAGTAGTAGATGATGCAGTGTTGGGAAGTGTAAGAGTGGAGTCCTTGGATTCCATAGATGAGCAGCTGTTAGTGAGTTAACCAGTCTCACTATGTTGTGTGTGTGTGTGTGGGGGGGAGATTATGATCTTTCTTTCTGGAAACTTTTTTTTCTTTCATTCCGAATAGCGAAATCGGTTAGAACACAATCAACAGTCAATACACTGGCATTGTAGCCTTAGTTGTTGCTGCCATAAATCCAAATAATACTATTGGGGTTTCATGTAACATTATAAATCACGTGCACTACCAAGTATAAAAAATTTATATATGCATTTAAATATGTTTTCAATAAAACCTCAACAACTACTGTTAACCACAGCAAATGTACATTTTATATTATTCTACCTGCGCAAAGGACAGTATATCAGACGTGCTGTGCGAGAAAATACCGAACTTTCATTGTCGCATTTATAATCTAATCTGCTGTAGCCTTTCATTGCCACATTCATTTGCTATCTTTATCTTTCCCCAAATTCCGATGACCACTTCAAACTCTTTATTTAAATCTCTGAAACATGATTTTCTGCGGAAAATCGACAAAGCTTGGAGACAAATAATTACATCAATAAATTTTTATTTAATTATTTAATTTTTTTTTTCACAGGTAGATCCAAGGGGAAGTGCCCTGTTTCCCCCCCCCCCCCTTGCGGACGCCCATGCTTGAAGAACTTAAACGGTCATATCTGAAATTGGATTCCTTTTTCTGAATGCACTGTTCAAGCTGTCAGTGATACAAAGATTAACAGTGGATATATCTGAGAGTTGTACCGAATCGGTAACTAAGTTGGTGAAAAGAAGCGTCTTCAATTGCAAATACTGCAAAGTTCTTTAGAGGCTGATGAAGCAGTAAGTGTCACTCCTAGAAGAGTTTTGGTACGGACAAAAAAAAAAAAAAAAAAATCGTAGGATTGTGTTTCGGTTGCATTGAAGGCGACTATGTTATCTCTACCTCAAAGTTAAAACGTGTAACCTTTTCTGAATGTTCAGCACTGGCAATGCAATTTGACACATTTTGATTCAATGCATCTTTTCATAGTAGTAGAGAACCAGAAAGTTCCTAAATGCATTCTCGGTGCCATGATTATTATCGAATTTTTCACAAGAGTAGGCAAGGCAGATTAATGTCATTATTTACATAAAGAATCGGCTTAACATTTTCTTATTAATGTGTCCCATAAAAAAGCATAAATAACAGTAAAGATGGTTAGCGTACAACTCTATAAAGGTAGCGTATAACTTTGTTAATTACATGGAATTACGTTCCTGGAAATGCAGTTTAGACTTATCACTGTTCTTTGTGTGTTGTTGCCCTCGCTTTACCACGGAGCATGAAAACAGCTCTTTAGCAAAACAGCAAAATGTAATCGATGCACCACGACAGGTCACCATGCAAGTTAGGTCCATTCAAGCACAGGTACGCGGATATCTCGACAAACTGTGACAAGACTTTGCTACGAGCAGTCCTATGATCTGCATCCCTTTATCCACAGTTCATCATAGAGCAGGTTTTTCAGTGTTGTATCCATAAAAATTTGGCAATACACCGGGCAAGGTACTTTACAGATGAGAGTCGTTTTCGTCCTTCCTCCGATTCTAGACGACACGATCTAGAGTGAAAGCGGTAAGCAGTAGCGAGAATGTTCTTGAAAGGAATGCAACGGAGTTCTTGAACGTCATGTTCGATTGTTTTTTGGAGACTGAGGATATGAATCGGTGGCCAACACGCTTCCCAGATCTGATACCCATAGAACATCTTTCGGACGCAATAATGAGACGCGTTTTTGCTCGAAATTTCCCCTCCAGAAAACAAACATGATCTTATCCTTGCTCTGAAGGAGGAACGGGCCAATTTGCCCCAATAACTCCTGAATCACTTGGTGCTAAGCACGATACGATGTTGTGAGAGCTGCATCCTAGTTCACAGTGTACATATGCCATACTGAAATGTCTGACAGCATATTTTCTATTAGCACTGTACATTAATTCCTTAACTACATTCTTAGTAAATTTGTAACTTGTGTCAAAAACATAGTTTGTGTAATATAATTTATTTATTAATTTATTAGTTGCGCCTCCTCAGCACAATCTGAAGAATGCGGTGCGTCCTTCGTTTGGGGCCTGTAGGCCTGAGTTCGATTCTCATCGTGACGGGAAGAATCTTTAATAGTTTTTTTTTCAGTTGAAGGCGAGTAATGCGAACTCGGGTTTTTCATCCTCCCGCATATAGGCCTTTAGGACACGCAATTTACAGACAAAAAATACTAGTGGTGGTGAGCAGTAGATTGCGTAGATCAGGGCTGTCCAACCTTCATTAATCCGAGGGCCGCATTAAAAAAAAAAAATATTTCGACGTCCACATCCAATGCGTATCTAGTAATTTAGTGAGAGCAGCGAATCAACCTCGATAACTGAACAAATGAACAACACTAATTGTGCACTAATCTCGCTCACGTTCCACGTGACCGTGAACAAAACAGTAAGAACGCTTCTTTGATACATCTAATATTTGAAGAACATGTGGGTATATAGTGATGTAAAAGCACCAAATAAAAATAACCAACATCGAGATTTTCGATTAGTGATAGAATTAACATATCTAACACGCATTTAGTTCAAAATGTTTTATTTTTTCGCTCATGAAAATCAAAATCCACAGGCACAAAAAATCGCACTGCGGGCTGTGTTTTGGACAGCCCCTCGTGTAGATGATGGAGACGGATAGCAGTAGAGTAGGTGCCCTTCCTCGACGAGTCTTTGGACTTCTTGGAGGTGCCACGAAATAATAATTGGTATGCTGGAAATAAATTTGCCCACATTTGGCTGTGGGCATTAAACTTTTTTTTATACATAAGTAAATATGTAGTTCGTACTTAGATTTTGGGTACTAGTGTATATACAAGGTGATAACAATTAAAGTATTCCTGCTTAAGGCCTTGTGGAGTTCCATCTAAATGCTGCAAAAATTTGCAGGAATACATTGTGCGCCATGCAGAAACGATATCTGTATGATGTACCAAATGCAGATATAGTACTTTTGCTGTGTGTAAGAAAGAGAAAAGTGACACAAGCATAATTAAAACATTTTTAGTCGCTTGTATTATGCATTCACGGACTGTATTGTTTAAATTTCCCGGAACCCAACTGGTTGGGACTAATGTTGTGTTATGCTGTCTGTCTTTCAGTACTGAAAAGTTATCAGGATGATCCTGATAAACCCTTTCTTTTAGAAATCACCAGAGTCAAAAGTCACAAGGGGTCAGATCAGGTGAACAAGGTGGCCATGTAATGGGAAAAATGCACAGCTGATCACTCTGGCCTCCCTGAAATGTTGAACGGATCGATCAAAGTGTGAGGGGGGGGGTAAACCCACACCACAGAGTAACTTTGGGTGAATGCAAATGAATTTATTGAATTGCATGGGTTTTGCATAGTCCATATCTGGTAATTGTGGGTACTCACACCTCCATTCAGGTGAAAGTGAGCCTCATCACACAAAATCATCCAACTCCACTCAAGCAAGGAATGTTAAAGCGAATATCAGTCAACAAGTCCGGGTGCAACTCCTGTGTTATGTTATCTTGAATGGGTAGAAATTCAGGATCTTTCATAGAATTTTCCAGACAGCTGTGTAAGGCACAGCTATGTGTCTTGTTACAGCATGTGCACTGCAGGAACCAATGCTGTTATTCTTTGCTTGCTCTACAACAGCAGTAGCAACTTCATTCACGTGTGAACTGATTGGTTTGTGACCTCTGCCAGGTCTAACTCCCAATGATCCCATTTCTTCAAAACGACTAATCATTCACCGCAGAGCATATGGAGATAGACCTCATCGACATTTGTTTAGTTAAATTAAATTTGCAGAGTGCAGCAACAACATTGCAATTATTTAGGTAGTAGAGCTTCACGAGCAAAGCACGTTGGAGCAAGGTTAGTACTATCACTTCAAAACATCCAGTCTCCATCTTTTTACATCCTCCTAGCACCTGCCAAGTTTGTGTGATATGCAATTTCCATGCATTTGGTGTTTTCCACAAGTAAATTTTGGAACTACTTTTTTTTTTCTCTTAGTCTCAGATACATTATAGGCTTAATGAAAACAAAAAATTTAGCATCGAAATGAAATGAATAATTATAGTTACTTGAAAAGGCGTCGCCTACTCTAAAATGGAATAAAAAGTGTTAGCTGATTTATTTATTTTTACTTTGAAAGAAAATATAATACTAATGATGTGAGCATTGAATAATTATGTATTTGTATTAATTACATTGTTTCATTTGATTTGATAGTAACATCTTAGTGCTAAATCAAGCTGTTTTTTTATAATAGATAAATTTGCTTTCTAAATCTTAATAAAAATGCTAAAATACTTTTATTAAATTATTATATTATTTAGAAAAGCATGATAAGACATGTGAACATAAATAAATATCTCTTTTTTTTTTTATGTTCAGGGCGTACTTATGTTCTTCATTCAAGTGGTCAGCTGTATTCACATAAGCATAAACATGAAAGGAGATAAACTGAGTTAGCGTATTGTAAATTTAAGTTAGCTCAAAATATGATGAAAGTACTTTCTGAAACTGCTAATTTTCCTCCACCTGTTACTCCTGAACAAGTAAGTTTTTAGTAATGTACGTTGTTTTGTATTTTATTTTTCTATTCAAATATCATATTTAATAGCCTGTTTTTGTGAAGTACCGTATTTGCCGGCGTATAAGACGCACTTTTTTTGTTTGAAAATAGGTCTGAAAAACAGGGTGCGTCTTATACGCCGATATTCAGTTTTTCAGTGGATGCCCATGCGCTGTCATAGATGATCACAGCTGTGTTCCTGTTTATTTAAACTTTCCAATTGTTGTCGCGGTTGTTGTGAACGGTGATAAATTTCTGCCGTTAAATTTTCTTTAAATTTCTTGCAAATTATGGCTGAAAAACGTCGGCATTGCTACAATATTGCATACAAGCTACGTGTGATTGCGTATGCTAAAGAAAATGGAAACAGGACTGCAGAGAGGCATTTCGGGCTACCTCCAACTGAGAAAATGATAAGAACTTGACGGAATCAGGAAGAGGATCTAAAAAAAGCAACTCACAATAAACATAATCTACGAAGTGGAACTGCAAAATGGCCAGAATTTGAGAACCGAACTGAATACTTGGATTTTAGACCACAGAGAAGCGGGACTTTCAGTGTCTACAAATTGAATTTCATCGATTCGTCATTAACGCAAAGAAACGAGAAAATTTTTAACTTGCGCAAATAGGAAACATGGACGAGGTTCCGCTGACTTTTGATGCCCTCAAACAAAAGTGTAGATTCCAAAGGCACAAAAAGTGTTACTGTTAAAACTTCCTGGCACGAAAAACTCACTACATGGTTGTTTTATCCTGCTGTGTTGATGGGATAAAATAGCCGCCACTATTGATTTTTAAAAGGAAGACTCTACCCAAAGAAAAAAACTGCTTAAAGGGATGTTTGTACATGTTCACACAAAAGGCTGGATGGATGGAGGAGGAATAAAGTTATGGATAGATGAAATTTGGTCTAGGCGCCCTGCCCTGTAGGACTGTTGAAGAAGCCTGCCCTGTTAGTATGGGATCAGTTTCGTTCTCACAGAACAGAAGATGTTAAAAACTCAGTTAGCTGTAATTCCAGGAGGTCTAACTAGTCAGTTTCAACCTTTAGATGTCTCTATTAATAAACAATTTAAGGGATTTATGAAGGGGAAGTAGAACAGCTGGATGCAGTTCTTCAGATTTTGAGGTCACGCCACCAGAAAGGAGGAAGAGGCCTAGCATTTCGCTAGTTTGTGAGTGGGTCAAAGCTTCATGGGATGCTGCGAAAACTGAGACAGTGGTTAAATCATTTTAGAAGTGTGGCATTAGTGATGCATTGGATGGTACAGAGGACAATTTGTTGCATGAGGACTCAGATTCTGATCTAGAAGAGGTTTGACGTGTCTCTTCATTTAGCTCTGGAGATGAATTTCTGGGTTTTGACGAAGAAGATTAAAAGATGGGACCTTTTCCTAGTTAAATTAGGTATTTGTTGAAAGTATATTTGAAATACTGTAAATTGATTATAATATTCAGTGATAAAGTTTTTTTCCTAAAAAATGTGTACAAAAAAAAAGGGGGGGTGCGTCTTATACGCCGGCAAATATGGTAATTTGGTATTCTTTACCTAAATAAGGCAGTTAATCTTACACACTCTGTCCAAAAAGAAACCGAACTTTTCGAAAATAGAAGAAACTAGTGGCGCCATCTGTTGTACCTGTTTGTTGTCGAAAGCGGCAACCTTCATTAGTGTTGTTTCAGCTATTTATGACATTTGTTTCATTAGAAGCCGAGTTATAGTGTCAAGAATGACAGTGTGTTTTGACGAAGGTCAGAAAATAAGTTTCAAACAGAGAGCTGCGATTGACTTTTGTGTTAAACTTGTATTACCAAAACTCATCAAATGCTTATCCCGTACTGAAGTTTACGAGTGGTTTAAGCGATTTCAAAGTGGTCGTGAGACGTTTGAGGACGACAAAAACTGAACTTAGCGAAGTTAACAGCCAAAAAGTGCGTGATTTGATCAAAGAAAACCTGACATCGTCCGTGAGATTGATTGAAGATGAATTGGGCATTGAAAAATCAACTGTGCACACCATTTTGATGAGTGTGGGCCTTCATAAATTGAATTCGCGATTTGTTCCCTACAAGTTGACCCACGACCAAAAAATGTATTGAATTAAACACTGCAAGGACCTCATTAAAACCGCTCGTAAGGACTCAAACTTCCTTGAAACGTGGTGTTTTGAGTATGAGCCCAAAACAAAGCGCCAGAGTGCTGAGAAGACCACCAAAAGAGGGGCAACCGAAAAAAAGTCGCTTGGAGAAGTCAAAAGGAAAGACAATGCTGATTTGTTTCTATGATTCCAAGGGTATTATCCACAAAGAATTCATTCCTCCTGGCCAAACGGTCAATGGTGAGTTTTATTTCGAAGTTTTGAAGCGATTGATAGCGAGAATCCGTCGCATACGGCATAAATATCGTGATGCAGGCAGCTGGTCACTTTTACACGATAATACGCCATCTCATTGTTCGAACATTGTGAGACAGTTTTTGAGCAAAAACCAAGCTTGTGTGTGTGTTGGATTACTCGCCATATTCACTTGACTTAGCATTCTGTGACTTTCTCTTCCCCTGACTTCATTTGCAGATGTAAGGAAAGCGATATGACCAGTGGCGGCTCATGGCTTGAAATCGTAGGATTGCTGCAACTTTCGAAATATACATACACACTGTAAGTACAGTGTATACGTATTTGGATAAAATATCAAAATTATGGTAAAAAAAAATTAAACATGAAAAAATTATACAGTTCAGTATAATTCAGAATTACTTAAAAATGAAATCCATTATCATAACCCCAATAATGTTCTAAAATAAAAACTATAACAAACGTTATGTCTTTAATTGTAATGTCCAAATATTTAAAGAGACAGAGTGAACATGATAAGCACTACGAACACTCTACTACTGGCGCATATAAACAACAGTGAAACTGCACAACAGACAGTTCTACTGACGCTAATAGTTCTCATCTCACTATGACGTGCATATGATTGTGCACGTAGCAAATACTAGTAATATGACACTGTGGTAAACACAGTGCTGTCAGCGGCCTTCGCACTCCTAAGTGCTACAAGATGGACTTTTATTATTTTTTATACAAAATAAGAGAATTGTATAGGATTGTTGATGATAAAATTAAATATTAAAAGCAAATATAAATAAATTAATAAATATATTTATATAGCGAGAAAAATTGGGGGTGCTGCAGTTCCCCATTGCCTATGCACGAATCGCCCCTGGCTATGACACCATTGAAAACATTCAAGCGGCAGTAACTACAACCCTCAACAGCATCCCAAAAACCGATATAAAAAACTCATTTAACGAATTAATTGACCATGCCAAATGCTGTATCGAAACTGAGGGAGAGTATATTGATTGAAATAAATGATTTGAATAATTATAATTGGCCTGTGTTTTATTTTCTATCAAAAGCTCGGCTTCTTTTTGAACAGAGGGTGTATTTCCAGAATTACTTTAGTTTGTCATTTGCATGTATTTTGTGTCCAATTGGTTTCTTTTGAGTGAATGAGGTAGGGTCAGAGTTTTGCTGCTTGTAAACTGAGAGATTAATATTTGAATGGAAAGACTTGGGTTTTACTCTTTGAACTGCTGTCTGGAGGTACTATGCTATTTTGGAATATACATGATATTGTGCTTTACATAAATATTGATTATCACAAGTTTTTTGAATAAGGTAAGTGAAATTGTATGCATGATTGATTTTAAGTTTTAATACCACAGGATAATAATAAATTTTCTTTGTCTCCAGGTGACAACCTTTGCATGATGTGGTAGTCTACAATTTATGGAAAGACAGTTTAAACAATAATTTCAAACCAGTTTTGTTTCCCAAGTTCTATAGTGATATTCGCAGAGGAGTGTAATATTGCATGTTTCTAACTTTATTTATATATGAAGTGGCTTATTGTTGACTGAGTGGTTAGCATACTTGCTCACTAACCAACAGGTCGTGGGTTCAAATCCCACTGTTGGCATAGATGGCTGTAAAAGTCTACTGTGGAGGAGCTTATATAGCTGCTTGAGTTTATAATGCTAGTCTAAAAAAAAAAAAAAAAACATGTAATGTCTTCCTGGTATGGTTCCTGGATTATATAGCACTTAGCCTCCCCATGTTTCCTAACCTTTATAGTTAGAATGGTCGTTAAAAAAAAAAGACACCTAATGTTAAGCTGGCATGTTGTACATTGATTTTTATTGTTAATTTTTCTTATTTCTTATCATTACATAGTGGAATATGATAATAAATATTACATCACTTTGTTTAGTTTGTTGACACTGTTCATTTTCTTGAAAATGACATTTGCTAGCAGCTTGCTTCCTTTGAATGTAGTAGATTTATGGATACAACTGTCTTTTGGATTAAAAATAACTACATTGAGGCTTTGACAGTCACATCAAAACTGTCATGCAGAGTATATACATTAAGAACAGAAGCATATGCAGTTTAGTCATAATGCAATTTTACTATGGTTAAAATTACATTATGAGTATAGTAGATAATTCAGACCAACTTGTTACCTCTTTTCCAAGAAAATGGTATTCAAGATATAATTATACTGAAGGTGTGATTTTAATATTGTGAGGGTATTTATGAAAATAATTTTTGCATTGTGATCGCTCTCTACCCAAAAGAGAGATATGCCAATGAAATTAAAAAAAAAATGGTTTGGTTTCTTCCTTATGTTGAAAATAGTGTATAGAAATAATCTCTCACTTTCAGTGCATGTTCGAACAGGTCTTTCAAGCTGTCAAAATGAAACTCTTCAGTTGTATTTGGAACCATTTTCTTTCAAGGATAAATATTCTTGAGATGTGTCTTTCGTTTAGGAAATAACCAGAGGTTATTTCCTAAAAAAATAGAGGTTCACTATAGCCAAGTCAAGAAGGGGGAATGTTCCACAGCTTCAAATCCTGAAGATACTTCAGGCACAAACTTTGTTTGCTTACACTTGAATAAAGGATTAAACTAAATTTATTATAGTCTAACCAAGTGAAAAAAAAAAAAAACTTCCAACATCTTTCTCTAAATCCACCAGAGTAATTTAATAATAAGGTGAGACATCTTTTGGCAACTCGTATAGGTAAATATGACTTCTCCATTGCTTCCACCTTAGTATCACCACCTCTGGGACTGGCTCCCACTGACAAGCTCTCAATAAATATTGAAACCGGTTGGAAGCTTGGTTGATGAATGGCAATGCTATAGCCCATGAAGTTTTAACTGAGGCTCGGCTGTTGCTGTCACCCAGGTCCTGGGTGTGTGTGTGGGGGGGGGGGGTAATGAATGGCAATGCTGTAACCCATGAAGTTAACTGAGGCATGGCTGTTGCTGTTACCCTTGGTGGTGGGGGTGAGCCTGCCACGGGGTAGAGCCAATGCTGAGAGTTCTTCTCAGTGGCAGGATGAGCCTGTTACTGAGGGGGAACAATGCTGAGTTTTTGGAGTTTGACCTGTACTTGAACATTCAATAAAGGTCGAAACCCATCTGGGTAGTGGCCCTTCCCTTAACGCAAAGCATTATACATGTCTGCAAGGAGATGTGCTTTGCATTATGGGAGATACTAAGACAAGGAGTGATGAGAGCTTGGTCCACCTTTACCACGGGTTGACTCAGTTCTGAAGATACTTCAGGCACAAACTTTGTTTGCTTACACTTGAATAAAGGATTAAACTAAATTTATTATAGTCTAACCAAGTGAAAAAAAAAAAAAAAACTTCCAACATCTTTCTCTAAATCCACCAGAGTAATTTAATAATAAGGTGAGACATCTTTTGGCAACTCGTATAGGTAAATATGACTTCTCCATTGCTTCCACCTTAGTATCACCACCTCTGGGACTGGCTCCCACTGACGAGCTCTCAATAAATATTGAAACCGGTTGGAAGCTTGGTTGATGAATGGCAATGCTATAGCCCATGAAGTTTTAACTGAGGCTCGGCTGTTGCTGTCACCCAGGTCCTGGGTGTGTGTGTGGGGGGGGGGGTAATGAATGGCAATGCTGTAACCCATGAAGTTAACTGAGGCATGGCTGTTGCTGTTACCCTTGGTGGTGGGGGTGAGCCTGCCACGGGGTAGAGCCAATGCTGAGAGTTCTTCTCAGTGGCAGGATGAGCCTGTTACTGAGGGGGAACAACGCTGAGTTTTTGGAGTTTGACCTGTACTTGAACATTCAGTAAAGGTCGAAACCCATCTGGGTAGTGGCCCTTCCCTTAACGCATAGCATTATACATGTCTGCAAGGAGATGTGCTTTGCATTATGGGAGATACTAAGACAAGGAGTGATGAGAGCTTGGTCCACCTTTACCACGGGTTGACTCAGTTCTGAAGATACTTCAGGCACAAACTTTGTTTGCTTACACTTGGATATAGGATTAAACTAAATTTATTATAGTTTAACCAAGTGAAAAAAAAAGCTTCCAACATCTTTCTTTAAATCCAGAGTAATTTAATAATAAGGTGAGACACCTTTTGGCAACTCATATAGGTAAATATGACTTCTCCATTGCTTCCACCTTAGTATCACCACTTGTGGGTCTGGCTCCCACTGACGAGACCTCAATAAAGGAAACCTGTCTAGGTAGTGGACCTTCCTTAATGCATAGCATTATACACATCAGCAAGGAGATGTGTTTTGCATTATAGGAGATACATTGATAGGAGATACAACGAGTGAAGAGAGCTAGGTTCATCTTTACCGTAAGTTGGCTCAGTCCTGAAGATACTTCAGGTGCAAACTTTGTTTGCTTACACTTGGATAAAGGGTTAAACTAAATTTATTGTAGTCTAACCAAGTGAAAAAAAAACTTTCAATATGATGTGTAAGACAGGTGCATAGAATGAAATACTTAGTCGAATGTTGTTATAGACCTGGTGATGTTGATAGTAGTGACCATGAAATGTATAATCAAATTAGCCAAGCAAATAAGAAATGGATGATTATTATGGGCGATTTTAATTATGGCATTAGACTGGGATGATGATATAACAACTGTAAGTAATGAAAATGACTAGAAGTTTTGATGGAAAACTACCTCAGGCAATTTTTAACAGAGTCACACACAACGTTTGAGGGATCTTGAATTTGATCATCTCATCAGAGGATGTTATTATAAATGAGGTGTCAAATCACCATTAAGTGATTACTTGGTTGCAGCAGCTGTGAGGAAAGGATATAAGCAGAACTACAAAGCTGGTGATTATGAGAAGCTCAGGAGACAGTTTGCAGGTGTAGCATGGAATGAGGAATTAGCTGGAAAGGAGATCAGTGAAGCTTGAGCAGTATTCAAGAACTGTCTAGTAGAAGGAATGTCTAAATCTATTCCAAGGGTTATAAGGTTAAATAAGGTAGGTGTGAAATGGATGAATGAAGAGATTAAGCATACAATACAGAAGAAAAAGGCATTATGGAAGCACCATAAGAAAAGTAGTAATAATCAATTCCATTTGGATTAAAAAGAACAGGCAAGGAGGATGATTTGATTGATAAGGCTAGCTAAAGTGAAGTATGAGCAGCAGTTAGCTAACGAAGCCAAAAAAGAATCTTATGGAGTTCTTTTGTTTTAGCCAGCAAAAAAAAAAAAAAAATGATTATGGAAGGATGACCTTGATTGGAGAAAATTGTATGACAATAACTGCTGCGGAAGATATAGTTGAGATATTTAATAAAGGTCTTTCGTTCTTGTGAATGTGACATCATGGAGAGTTTGAGAACAGTTGATGATGATGATGAGGAGGAGAGACTGACTATGAGGTAGCAAGAGATATATGGAGCATATATTTAGCAAACTTGATGAAGTAATGTACAGGGAGTTGGCATCTGCCTTGACATATTTTTTTAATATGAGTCTTGCACTGTGTCAAATTCCAGTCCAGAACATTTTGCAGTGTTACAAAATGTGAAGTGATCAAATTTTGGAAACAAAGATAGGATGTAGAATTTTAAGCTTGGTGGGAATATATTGTTGGAGGTGGAGGAAATAAGAGATCTTGCAGTGATGATGGATAAGGATCTGAAATTTAGCAGACACATTACCAAAATTGTGAGGACAATACAAAGAATTCCGTGAATTATGCATATGACACTGACTTGTAGAAGTAAGGAGATTCTTATTCCAATGTATAAGGCTTTGATTAGGCCACACATACTGCTGTGCACAGATGTGGTCACTTCGTTTTCAGAAGGATAGAGATGTTGGAAAGGATCCAGAGGTGTAGTAGTTTCTGATCTCTGGAATGTCGAATATGAGAAAAGGTTGAGAAGATAGAATTTATGGAGTTTAGTGGATAGGAGGAAGAGAGGTGATATGGGTAGGTCTGAAATGTAACTTGTAGAGACTTACAGGTTAGTAAGGGGTTGTTATAAGATCAATGTTGAAGAGGTTTTACTGAAAACAGTGAGAGAAGGGGGGGGGAACCAGAGGTCATCCCTGGAAGCTGTATAAGGAGGGAGTGAGCAGATTTTTTGCATGCAGAGTTGTGAATGACTGGAATACCTTACCTGAGAGGGTGGTGTCTGCAGAGAATTTGAATGTGTTTAAGGTGCGATAGGATGAGCTGCACATATGACAAAAGGACTTCCTAGATGAGTCTTTGACTCCGTGGGATCTTAGAATAATAATAAGAATAGTAACAGGATCATCAGTGTGAGAAGACAACTGCAGTTTTATGTAGGCGATTGATAAGACAGACTTTGATGGAAAAACAAAGAGGAAATAGAAAGTACCATCTGCTTTAACCACAATTGTAATTTAAGTGGTAGCGTATCACAGGAAAAAGTTCGGCTAGTATTTATGGCAGTGGTGAGACTATCTGTTCTCTCATCTTCACTTGATGATGCCTGCAGTTTTCCACTTTGGATATATTATTATTATTATTATTATTATTATTATTATTATTATTATTATTATTATTATTTGGTAACCTCCATGGAGTCAACAGACTCATCATGGCAGTCCCACTCAACCAGCAACATATCTATCATAATGAGCTTTGAAAACAACGCTCAATCAATGCATTCAGTTTAATCCAACAAGTTAATGGATTAACTTGTGATGAAGCTTGGCATGATATTCCCTTTTTATATGGTATGTAAACGTGTGTGGTTATTATTTATTTATTTATTATTATTATTTTTTTAGGGATATTCCTTTCAGTCATTATATGCATTTCGCGTATTTTATATATATTTCGTGTATTTTCTGTTTTATACAATTTGGAAAATATTTTTAAAAAAAATGGCTAGTGGGGTAGCAATGCTACTTTACTAGGAAATAATTAGTGGCAGGATGAAACGTCCGAGTTTCCGGGAGTAAAACCCTCGCATCTTCATATGAGATCTGATAACTTCATCGTCAATTGAAGAGGATTGATAAAAATTCTTTGAGTCATACAAGGGAATCGAACACGGGTCTTCTAACCAAAGGGCCTTGTTTATACCGACTGAACTATGGAGGCTCCATTATTAGCATTTGTAATAGTAGTATTGTTATGCCCGCACACACCAGTGAATGAATTTTACTTAGATTTGGTATTTGAATCTTTTACAAAAATTTGTGGAACCGTTCCAGTTTTCAGTTCAACTATAATCGGAGCTACAAAGGGCCAACCATTAGCGCACTCAGGATTTAACCTTGAGGGGGGCGGGAGCTGAGTTGAGTAGACGATTTGAGAATACACACTACGCATCGCATACGACCTATGACTGAGCATCTGCAATGATCTCTAATTCATAAATAGTATAGAAATAGAAGACACGACGCAATATAAATAAAAAAAATAATGAAATTTTAATTAGGAAAAGATTCTTGCAAAATTTTCTAGTGTTTTTTTTTTTCTTTTTCTTTGGGGGCCCCCTGTCCCTCTCTGGGTACGCCACTGGGAACAACGTTGAAATTTTATATTGCAATAAGTCTCTTACTTAGTGGAATACGCGCAAAGGTTGGAATTTGTAAAACGCACAAGAAGTCTGTGTTGTTCAAGTTTTAGTTCCAACAGGATCACTTTTATTAGAAATTTCTGGTAAAGAAGTTTCGAAATGATATTAATAATTCCGCTCTAGCTGGATGAAATTTAATGAAATTTTATAGTTTGATCTATATTAAAATTTGTCTGTTTTGATTTCAGTCTTATCATTGTTGTGAAAAAATTAGGTAGAACTAACTTTTTTGTCTAGAGATACTGTTTGAAAATTTGTTAAATTTCCAATAGACGGCGACACAATTCGTTCATTCATACCAGTGTCGGCACGTATCATCTTTTTCATGACCCATGGCAAAATGTTAGCCACGTGCAATGCGTAGTTCTCCTTTGGCAAACATTTAAAATGACCGTGTTCGCATTTTTCATAAAAATGGAGAAAAACGAGTTTCGTGCAGTGATAAAAACTTTTTATTTGAAGAAGTGGACGGCCGCGCAGATCAAAGCCAAGTTAGATGCAGTTCATGGGGACTCTGCACTAGCATTAGATACTATTTATTTTTGGATAAAAGAGTGCTCCGGATGACTGAGGTCACTACGAAGGAAATGATTGACAAAATCCATGGCATGGTATCATTATGGAAGACCGCCGAGTGAAAGTGCGTGAGATTGCAGGTATCTCAACTGAACAGGTGTATGATATCCTGCACGAAAAATTGCACATAAAAAAATCTGTGCACGCGATTGTTGACTGTCGATCAAAAGCACATGCGAAAAGACATTTCAACGCAGTTGTTTGGCGATGTTTAATCGCAGTTCGCAGGATTTTTTTGCGTCGATTCGTGACAGTAGACGAAACTTGGATCCACCACTACACATTTGAGTCCAAGCAGCAGTCAAAACAGTGTACAATGCCCGGTGAAAGAGCACTGAAAAAAGCGAAGACCGTTTTGTCAGCCGGGAAGGTGATGGGCACTGTTTTTTGGGATTCTCAAGGAATTATCATGATAGACTATTTGGAAAAGGGTACGACAATAACAGGAGTTTATTATGCGTCATTATTGGAGAGTTTAAAAGAAGAACTGAATTAAAAACGGCCAAGATTGGCGCACAGAAAAGTGCTCTTTCATCAAGACAATGCACCGTCGCAATGGCAAAATTGCACGAATTCAGGTTCGAATTGGTTTCCACATCCACTGTATTCTCGTATACAATGAAGTAGCATGTACACTTACAGAATAATGCTGTAAAAAAAAAAAAACAGTTATAACGCCTCAATGACCACCTACATACGTTGTCTACACACTGAGTATGTTAGGTAATATTACCGAACACTTTAAAAACAGTAGTTTCCAAGAAAATTCATCTTGCGATTAATTATTAAAGAATTCATCGATAAATTTTTCGATGATTTTTTTTTCTCGATGAATTGCCATTGGTAAACTGTCTTTCGATGAATTTTCATGGAACCCTGAAAGGGTTCCATGAAAATGATTAATTCCAGTCTGAAAACCCAGACTGGCATCATAATAACTATTCTACAATTCTTGGGGATCTTATCTTTGAATCTCACATATCTTCGAATTGTCAGAATAAATAAATAAATTCAATAATTTAATTTGGCTATTTTAAAAGCTGAAAAAATATTTTTAACCATGAAACGTTCCATTTTATTTCACCTCAGTTAATTATTATTCCATCATCAGGCTAGTCCCCTGACATGGAGAACATAATTCTACTTGTAAGCTGACAGAAAAAGATAATCGGATTGAATCTATGGAAAACGACCCTAGAATGGAAAATTTAAAACAAAAATGGAAACGACAAAATTTAATACACATAACAAACCGGAATGTAAGAGGAATATCATATAAAGTAATAGAATTAGACCAACTATTAAATGAAAGAAATTATAAAATAGCAGTAATCACTGAAACAAAAAATAAATTAAAAGGAACTATGAGCACCGGAAATTTTAATGTGATATACAGTGGAGTCGACAGAGACCAAAGAGCACAAGCAGGAGTCATGATTTGGATTCATAACTCCCTTTCAAAAGAGTTAAAACATTATAAATTATGGAATGAAAGAATAATAGAAGCTAGAATAAAATAGATAGAGGCTAGTTAACAATACTTGGTTTATATGCCCCAGAAGAAGGAAGAGAACAGGATAATATTGATTTTTATAATCAGCTACAAAACATATATAATAAAATAAATAAAAATGATTACGTACCTAATTTTAGCAGGAGACCTAAATGCAAAAATTGGAAACACGAAAATTAATAATAATATAGGAACATGGAGAACATACTCTAAACAGGAATGCTAAAAAATTGATTGACGTTGTAGTTTATAATAACCTAAAAATAATGAATTCTTTCTATAAACATAAAGACACACATAAATATACTTGGGCAGCAAGAGGATGGAAATCAATATTAGATTATTTTATATTAAATGAAAAGATATCAAAATTTTCATTAGATGTTAGAGTTCACAGAGGATATGAAATAAGCAGTGCCCACTTCCTTGTTAAAATAAAATTAAGATTACCACCTAAATGGCTACAAGTAACAAGAACAGAAAGAAAATTTGAAACATTTGTTTATAAAACTAGACTATTGAATGCACAAATGTACAATGGCTATATGAACAAAGAATTAACCAATATCTAGATAAAATAAAACAAAATGAAGAAATAGAAATAGATTGGCTTAATGTAAAAATGATACTAAATTCAGCAGGAAATGAATGAAAGCTTAGGAAAGACCAAAAAATTCAATAAAATGAAAGAAACTGAAGATCTGGGAAGATACAATCAAAGAAATAATCAAAAAGAAAAAAGAAGCCTATCACAAATGGTTAAGCAGTAAAAGATTAGAAGATGAAATAGAATATAAAAGAATAAGAGCCATAGCTGAAAGAGAAGTCAGAAAAAGACAGAGAATCATGGAACAAATTTGTTTCTAATTTAGAACATGATTTACATAAAATAAGACCCAATGTATATAAGATTTTCAAACACTTAAATGCAGATACCAAAGAAAACAAAAATTAAACACTGAATTGAAATTAGAAGAATTTCTAAATTACTACACAGATTGTGGACAGACTAATATTTTAAAAAAGACAACTGGCAAACAGTTAACGAAAATGAAAAGGAAATAACTAAAGAAGAATTAGAAATCAGCCTACAAGAAACGGATAATCACCTGGAGAAGATAAGCTAGGTTCAGAACTACATAAATACGCAAGAACAAGTTTCAAAGAAAGACTTATTATTTTTAAATAAAATTTATTCAAATGGTATCCCCCAATAGAATGGAAAAAAGCAATTGTGATTCCTATCTTTAAAAAAGGTAATAGAGATGACCCTAAAAACTATAGAGGTATCAGTATACTAAATTCCTGTTACAAAATATATAGCAGAATCTTAAATTGCAAAGTAATGAAATATTCCGAAAACTTTATTTTAGAAGTACAGAAGATTTAAAAAACTACGATCACGTGTAGAACCCAGCCTTTTGCCTAAAATTAATAATAGAGAAAAGAAGAGAATACAATTTAGAAACACATATTGCATTTATTGACTTTGAAAAAGCATTTGACAAAGTTAAAAGAAACATATTATTTAACATATTAAAAGAAAGACAAATACCTAATAATATCCTAAAAGCTATCACAAGTATATATGAAAATAATCAAATACAAATAAGATTAAATCACGAGCTATCATATACGAGAGAGATAAACCAAGGGGTACGACAGGGATGTCCCCACTCAGCAACTCTTTTTAATACCTACTTAAATGAAATAATAATAAAATGGAATAAAAATTTACATCAAGGAATTAAACTTTCTCCTACAGTAAACTTAAACACTCTCCTCTTTGCCGACGACCAAATAATAATTACACATTCTGAATATAACTGACAGAAAACTCTTTTAGATCTATATGAGATAGCCAAAGATTATGGTATGATAATATCAACAGAAAAATCAAAAACTATGGCCTTTAAAGGACAAGATCCAGCAAGAACTAAAATAGTAATAGATAACAAGATCTTAGAACAGGTGAATTCATTTAACCACCTAGGATGTACGATCACATATGAAAATGAAAAAGATGTAAACGTAAAAATTTCAAAATATTTAAAAATAACAGGTGTAATTAACTCTATATTTAAACTAAACCAAGTTCAAAAACAAACCAGACTAAAAGTATACAATACATTAGCCTTACCAGTCTTAATGTATGGAAGCGAAATCTGGACAATAAAACAAAAAGACAAAGATTAATAACAGCAGAAATGAAGTTTATGAGAAAAACTGCAAAGTATATCCTATTTGATCACAAAAAAAAAACGAAGAAATTATGAAAGAATTAAACCAAGAACCAGTAATAGAAAAAATTAAAAAATATAAACATAAATGGATGGAACACGTTCAAAGAATGAAAACAGAAAGATTACCAAAACAAGTCTTAAAGTACAAGCCATTACAGAAAAGAAAAAACCAGGACGTCCTCTTAAACGATTCAACGACTTCTAATGCTTGAACAGGCCGTCCTAGGCCTAAATCCTTGATACGCATGATGATGAATTAATTATTATTGATATTATTACGTGACACTTCAAGGACTCATCGTAAGGTAAGAGGAAAATCTCCTCTATTTAAATATCCACATGACGCCACCTACTGTCACTAATGGTACTCTTTAATTCGTAAGTTCAAGTTGAATTTTTGATATTACTATTATTACTATTATTCCTGATACCTCCAAGGAGTCCGAAGACTCATCGCGGGAGGACACCTTACCTCTACTACGAATCAACGCCATCTACCGCCCACCTCCAACACCACCACAACTAGTAATTTTTGTCTGTAAATTGCGTGTGTTCTGAAGGGCCGATTTGTATGTATGCTGGATGAAAAACCCGAGTTTCCGGGAGAAAAAACCCTGCTACCTCCGTATGAGATCGGCTAACTCACCATCGATTGAAATCGACCAGATAAAGATTCCTCCCGTCGCGACGAGAATCGAACTTAGGCCTATTCCAATCGAAGGGCGCAATGTACCGTCGTTCTTCCAATTGCGCTACGGAGGCGCTGAAAATAACATAATATTTGTATTTTTGTTTCAGCTGCATTTTTTTTATTTGCTTCAATAAATATATAAATTATTATTATTATTATTCGACACCTTCAAGGAGTCCGAGCACTCATCATGGAAAAGCACACCACACCACTCTACTACAACCCACCTCCCTTACTCAACCCTTCAACGACATGACACTATCAACATCAATACACAACGCCATCTACCGCTTACCGCCAATTCTATCAGTATATGTTGTTTGTAAGTTGTATGTGTTCTCACCGCTGATTTGCTTGTTTGCGGGATGAAAAACTGGAGTTGCGGACTCAGATCTTTTCGAATCGAAGAGCGCAATGTACTGTCGTTCTTCCAGTTGCGCAATGGAGGCACGATACATTTCTTTATTATTGTATGATGCTTTTAAAGAGACTGGAATATGTTACTTCTTGAATCAAATCTTTTTGGCATATTACTGTTCTGGCCTTTCGAGTTACAGGACTCGACATTTTCAAACTAAGTAGTGGAAGCGAAGCAGTTGTCGAACTGCTGAGTCATTGAACCCCTAGAATGAATAAATGAATAAAAATGAACTTGTAGATTCATTTTTATTATTTATTATTTTTTTTCAATGCGTATAAATTTTACGAACTAATCAGAGTACAGTAGCTTGATATCGCGATAAACAATGCAAATATTCCTGTTGTTAGTTTCCTTTTACCTATCCACTGCTACTCTCGAACAAACCAACTAAAATAGGCTTAGTAAAGTAAATTTGAAGCCTTTTCTTAAAAAAAATCTTTTCGAAGAAAGTGATGAATGGTTTATCAGGAATAACATTTGCGACTGTTCAATGGATTTTTAATTCAAACACCACACAAAGAACTCTATGAAAAAGCAAAATGGATATAAAGAAAGAAATTGGAACTTTGCCAAGATGAGAATGCAATTAACATAATTGGACTTGCGCCTTTGCAGTTGGTTAAATGTATTATTCATTCACGTGGTAATCCCAATTTAAAAAAATTTAAATGAGCAAACTTTGGAATGGCGAGAGTTAATATCTGTGCTGAAAAAAAAACTTATTAATAACATTCACAGTGTTGCTGTGCAGTTTTTCCCATTCCCTTTCAATAACTTGAAGGATAGTACGAATGAAATCGAATTATTATTTTCGATTTCCTTTCTTCTCTTCATTTATTTATTTTCGTATTCCTTCTCTCATTATAAGCTCTGGGAAACAACAGATAGTTCAACTGATTGACTGAATGATGGCGTCTCGCGTGTTAGTGTTTCGTGTTGTGTATTTTTGATGGTGAGTTGTATGATATATATAGAGGTAAGCGTTCTTCATTTTCTGAAATTTCATATGCTATTGATTTGTACATTTAGCTAATCGCTCGATATTGCTGGCAATCCTTTTCATCTGCAATATCCTCTACAAAATTTCTGCTGGCAGGTCTCAAGACCTGCGGGATTTCTAATTGCGATCATAAGCAATTTTACAATCACTACCTACTAGATATAACAACAAATAAAACAGACATGGATAATATTACTGATCTGCTAGAGCATCCAAACAAAGAACAAGCATTAAAATTGTTTAAATTACTGCTTAAAAAATTTGATACTGAATGGCCAGGTTTCCTAAACCTGTACACACAACCTGAAGAATCCGATGATATGGACGGCGAAGTGGAAGAGATCAATGACTCATCCATCTCCCTGCCCGAGAGCCCCAGTCAGACGGTCTTCACAGGGGAACAGACGGGCAAGAGACGTAGAATCGAGGAAGATCATGTGGAAAACGAAACTCCCTCACAAACAGTCCCAGAAAAAAGGGAAAAGGTCCCTCCGGTAATTCTCCGTGAAAAGGAAAAATGGACCACAGTTGCAAGAAACCTAAGAGAACATCAAATTGGATACTCCTGGGCCAAAAACACCGACGAAGGTGTAAAAATTCAACCAACAACAGTGACAGACTACAGAGGAATAACAAAAATGATGGATAACAACAAACTACAGTAAACCTTCGCACTAAGCAGCGAAAGAAATCTAAAGGTTGTACTGCGAGGTGTCACAGAAGGCATTACCTCCGAGGAGATCGCGGCTGACCTTACCCAGCAGGGCCTATCACCTATCAAAGTCAGCCGGATGTACAGATCCGATAAACAACCAATGCCATTAGTATTGGTTGAGATACAGAACACACAAAGACAAATTTATGACATAACTGCGGTCTGTGGACTTAGAATATCAACAGAGCTACTCAGGAAAAGGGCATCAGCAGGGCAATGCCATCGTTGCCACAAGTTTGGCCATGTCCAAAGACTCTGTAAAGCCGAGTTCAGATGCCTGAAGTGTGGCGAGAAGCATCAAACCATTACATGCACAAAAGCAAGAACCACACCAGCCAAATGTGCCAACTGTGGAGGTCCCCACCCAGCAAACTATAAAGGATGCAGCCACCATCCCAGAAATCACAGAACTACAAGACCCGTCCAACCTCCCCCAATCTGGACTACCAATCAAAGCATCTCTGCTGCACAGTCATTAAACCATCAAAACCCAAGCCATAAAAGTCAGGAAAGGGCTCAACCTTCCACCAAGACCTATGCTGAAGCAGCCCGCCCAAAGGACACAATACAAAGCAATCAAATAGGCTCCAACATCACAGCAATACTGACTGCTTCGCTAGCCACTATGCTGCAGGAATTCAGCAGAACAAACCCAACTCCATCCTCCACAAAGAGATTCCTGCAAGGAACCCATTCCATACTCACAGCACTCAACTATGAATAAAACAAAAGTAAAACCTAACTCGCTTCTAATTGCAGCCTGGAATGCCAATGGCCTCACCAACAAAACATTAGAACTACAGGAATTCGCACAAAGACACAATCCGGACATAATGCTGATCAACGAGACCCACCTAAGACCTGCCAACAACCCAAAAGTGAGAGGATACACAATATACCGAACGGATAGACTCAGCTCCAGAGGGGGAGGCACTGCCATCTACATCAAACCATACCTCCACCACAATGCCATATCCAACCCACAGACTACAAACCTGGAAACCACAGGAATACAAGTCCACACAAACAATGCTGGAAGCCTCAAGATATTTGCTGCCTACAACTCACCAAGCAATCCTCTACTGACAACAGACCTGGATGCAGTCCTCGGCACCACAGATCCCACCATCATAGTAGGTGACTTGAACGCCAAACACACAGCATGGTTCAGCACCACCAACAACAGAAGTGGTCGCATACTACACAACTATTCAACACTTAACTCAGTTGTGGTAGCAGGACCCACTGAGCACACTCATTACAGCCCTCATGGCAGATCAGATGTACTTGACATAGCTATCCTTAGAAACATCAGTTATCAATACAAACTAGAGACGCTCAATGAACTATCATCTGACCACAACCCAATACTGATCAAACTTGGCACGCAAGATCAACTAGCCCACCAGCACACCTTCATATCGCGGGATAGGCTAGCTAAAATCCTACCAGAATACATTGGTCCTGTACCAATCATCCACAAAAAAGAAGACATAGATGAAGCAATAAGCAATTTAACAAGCCAAATTAAAAAAGCACTAGAAACAGTCACCAAAACCGCAACCAACCACCCATCCGGTCGGCTCTCAGAAAACATAATGGACCTCATCAGAACAAAAAACAAAGCCAGGAAAAGATACCACAACACAAGAGCCCCACAGGACAAGAAAACTCTGAACAAGTTGAACAAACAAGTCAGAAAAGCACTTCAAATTCACAGGAACCAGGATTGGGACAATAAACTATCATCACTCAACCCAGAAGATCACACAATATGGAAATTTCTGAAGATTCTGCGCACTAAACACAATCCCCTACCGCCCATGCAAACTGCTCATGGAACGGCGCATACGGGTAAAGAAAAAGCAAAGGCAATAGCAGAAAACCTAGAAAAACAATGCAGCCCGTCATATGATAATATAAACATCACCCACATATATAAAGTCCACCAGCAGGTCAAGCGTACCTTAAATCAGTCCGAAGACAAACCAGCCAGTATCACCCCCACTACTCCAGTTGAAATAACCAACATCATAAAACATCTAAACAACAAAAAAGCTCCAGGGCCAGATGGAATTACTAACAGAATCATCAAATTACTTCCTAGAAAGGCTATTATGCACCTGGTTAACATAGCCAATGCAATATTGAGGATACAACACTTCCCCTCTGCATGGAAAACAGCAGACATCATACCAATAAAAAAGCCAGGAAACAATCCGCAACTCCCACAAAGCTACCGTCCAATAAGCCTGCTCTCCAACCTGGGAAAGATTGCTGAAAAAATTATCTTTTCAAGACTACAAGAAAAATCAGACCAATTAGGAATAATCCCAAACGAACAATTCGGCTTCCGCCGTATGCACAGCACAGTGCAACAAATACACAGACTAGTGGAGCATATCACTCAAGGATACAACTGGAACCTTCACACAGCTGCAGTTTTTTTGGATATTGCCAAGGCCTTTGATAAGGTATGGCATCAAGGATTACTCTATAAACTCATTCAGGCCAACATTCCAACAAGCCTTACCCGTCTAATAAAATCATACCTCACTGACAGATCCATGCAGATAAAAATAAATGGCACCATCTCAACTAGGCGCAAAATCCTGGCAGGAGTACCTCAGGGATCTCTTTTGGCTCCTTTACTTTTCACAATCTACGTGGCTGACATTCCACAGAACCTGAGGACTACCATCACAGCCCTATATGCAGACGACACAGCCATAATGACAAGATCTCTCCGCCCATACCTGGCCATCAGTCGTCTCCAGGATACTATCACAAAGCTAGAGAAATGGTTCTCCGACTGGAGGATACAAGTAAACCCCGTCAAAAGCTCAGCTATACTCTTCACCAGACGCAAAGCCTTCATCCAAGATGATATTGAACTTCTCGGAAAAAAGATACCATGGCAGACAGAAGCCAAATACCTTGGAGTACAGCTAGACAAAAAGCTAAATTTCAACAGCCATATCAAGCTCATAGGCACAAAGACATCCAGAACCATAGCCCAACTCTATCCCCTGATCAATCGCAACAGCAAATTGGATAAACGCAACAAGCTGTTATTATATAAGATGGTAATTCGACCTGTAATCACATATGCATCCCCGGCATGGAGTCACACATCCAAATCTAACATCAAGAAACTACAGAGGATACAAAACAAATGCCTGCGGATGATCTTAGACGCCCCATGGTTCGTCAGAAACACGCAGATCCACAGAGAAACCGGAACCCCTGACATCCGTTCTCTCCTTCATGACCATGCGGAAAAGTTCTTCAGCAAGGCACATTCTCATCCAAATCCACTAATCAGACAAGCTTCCAGTTATAGTGAACATGACTATCAAAAACACAAAAGACCCAAGGCAATCCTGCTTTCAGCAGAACAGAGCTAACTCCATAATTCACAAAGTGCGAGCATAAGTCTCACAACCTCCCCCATCAAGCTTCTCCACACAGATAAAGGGGAAAATAAAAAGCACTTTATGCTTCACCCAGCAAGCCAGTAACGTTGTTGTTATTGTTGTAGATAGTTCAACAGTACTATCAGATCTAGGCGGCAGACAGACAATATTTGCATTTCAGACTTACTAAGGGTATATAGTTTTGGAGAAAACTATACATTTTGATATGAAAATGGCTTAACGGATAATTATTTTATCAAAATAATGCGTCATGGAGCTACATATGCAACTGAGCTACAAATTTAAACTTAACTAAATTCAGAGGTTGCCAAAATTTTGCCGCTCCCATGCAGAATTTATTTTAGTTTTCCTTTCTTCCCCCTTGAAAAATTATGAAAATGACTTATAATTAATTAATTAAAATTAGCATTAAATTAATATAAATAAAATATAATTTAATTTTAATAACTAAATTATAAATTAGTTTAATAAAATTAAGCTTTAATTAAATACACAAACATTGTTTTTATTTGAATATAAATATAAAATTTACTTAATTATAAAGTAACTTCTTGTATGTAAGCTAATTGTAAGCAGTCTATTGATATATTATTGTAGGACTTCAGATGTGAAAATGCAATTTTTTTTCATTTAACACAAAAAATAAAAAAATAAAATAAAAAAAATAAAATAAATAAATAAAATAAAATAAAGATATAAGTAGAATGATTAATGACTAATGGAAAGATGAAAGTAAGTCCTTGACCTTTAATCTCTCTATCGATCAGCAAGCAAAATACTTTTGCAAAGGCTCCTTGATATTCTCCCTAATTAATTGATTTGCCAAGCATTTGCCTACAAATCGCAGTAATCAATGTCTCTCTCGCTTGGGATTGGTGAAGGGGACTCACTGCGCAAAGATTTTTAAGTTTCCATAGCGATTGATCTTCGGGTTGAAAAGAGTACAGTTTTCTTTCCAGTTGCTGGTCTTGGTAATCTTTGAGGTAAACCAGATTTGCTGCTCTGTTAAGGAATATTTCTACCTCTATTCTTTTCACAGATGGGTTTTATTATTTATTTTTGAAGCGGGTTTGAGTTTGTTGGTTCATCAGTACAAGATTTGTGCCAGAGTTGATGTTATTTGGAAATGATAAACTGAATTTTTTGGACTATCTGCATTATATAATAAGGGTGGGCACCCCGAGTGATTTCTATGTTTGTAGTTGGAGAACTCACTTTGCTTAAGATTGACAGCTGAGCCACCGCCTATAATTCCTGTAAACTCTGTTATAACTTATTGTAACAAAATAATTAGGATTTATAAAAGCGTTTATAACACTTTCAGAATTTTAGAAAATATTTTGAACTATTTAAATTTTATTTTTCGTATTAAGTAAAATATAAGTTAAATCATTATTTCCTAGAGAAATATTATTAATCATATTGAAAAATTACGATAAACTAGTATGCATGTCATTACCTTCACTCTCACAGAGAGAATTTTAGTTATAAAAATTATTTATAATCCAAAACTAAATTCTTAACACAATAAAGGACTTTATGCATTTATTGTTGAATCATTATCAAAAGACATACTCTCTTATTTTATCAGCATTCATCATGAAACAAAAAATGTGTTTATTCTTCCATTCCTTTATAATACTAGACCTACATTAGAACGAAATCTCAACTTTGACAGATTTCTGCGTTGTTTTGTTCGGTAACGGACAGCCTTCAGATTCGTTTAATTGATTCATGCAATAGGAAGGACAGCGAGAATTAAACTGCACTGGAATTTTTCTACGCAGGTGTGATTGATGATAAATGGCACGGCTCCGCTTGCTAAGAGAAGAGTCGGAGAAACTGTTGTTATAGCGCTTCATGAAATCTTTTTAAAATGAGAATATTCTTTGTAACAATTGTTTGGGCTAATATCTAGCGAAATATATTCTAGGTAGAATGTACTTATCTCAATATGTGAGGCAAGGCACGATGCAATTTCTTATCTTACTATCTGAAAGTAGATAGCTGCGTTTAATTTTATGCACCATTTCCCCCTTATTTCCTTTAAAATGAACCAGTTAAAGCACATTGAATTTGTGATTTAAACAAATGTTTCTCTCGAAGATTGTTTTTGACATCCATTGAAGCACATTAAAAATCTTTTTCAAGAAATGGAGTTGAATCCTGATATATTCTCTTTTCATTTACTTTCACTTTCATTTAATTTCAAGAAGGGCGCGTAAAATTTCTGTCTAAATCGAAAAGTAGTTTAATCTAACAATTCACAGCTGTAAAAAATTATTGCTATACTAAATTTCACCGCGCGCCTCTTATCGGTATTGAAATGTTGCGGTGTCATTCTTGATTTTATCGCGACTCGCGTTTATTGAGGTAATAACAACAACTGCTAGTGTAACTTGACGCGTTTTATCTCACTTTCTCATGCTTCGTCACAGTTTCATACTGCAGTATGTGTGTGGGTCGCTATTGCTACCATAATTTTAGCCAGAAGCCAGTTTTTTTCTTTTGAAACATTGCGATGTGCTTGCCAAACGACTTTGTATTTTGAATAGAATTTCGCATGGAGAACAGAGGAGTAGCTGGGGGGGGGGGGGTCCCCTGGCGGCACTTTGAACCTTTTTGAACTTTTGCAGTTAATTCTAAAATACAGCCTCAAGAACTCATTTCCAGATATTGTAATACTGCTGCGAATTTTCCTCACAATTGCTGTAAGTGTTGCTAGTTGTTGAGAGGAGTTTTTCTAAATAAAATTGATTAAGAATTACCTACATTACTATGAAATAGACTTCGCCAATGTCATCGACGAATTTGCTAAGAGAAAAGCAAGAAAAAGAACATTTTAGAATGATGAAATTAAAGTTTTGCTTCCAAAATAAACGTGTTTCAATTTATTTCCCTATATGTCGTTTTGACTTTTTGTAGTATTTTTGGTGTATATTGAGGGGCGGCCAACGCATGGCGACTTTTGCCGTAAAAGCTCTAGCTACATTACTGATGCAGAAGATTGCTTAAATTTCAAGACGACTAAATTAGAAATAAGTATATACTGTGACGTATTTCTTTGATTTATACGACATAAATTATATATATATATATATATATATAATTTAACTAATTAAAATAATTGGGATTAAACTTGGATACTGAATGAACGAGGATGGGCTGGCAATTTTGGGGTTTAGCCGACCAAATTGTATTCTTATTGGCTTAAACCAATATACAAAATGATGGTACAACATGAAAAAATTTCATTCTGGTTGGGGCGTCGCTCAGTTACACAAGGTCCCCGTTGTTTTCGCCAGAGAACCAGGGCGAACAGCGAAAAGTCAGCTACTAGAACAAATCTGAAAGCACACCCCAACTCAACATCACCAGAGTTAAAGATCGGTTCTTTCAACATAAGAAGCCTGAATGGCAAAGAAATGGAGCTAGCTGAGGAATTAGATAAGTACCAGATCGACATAATAGTGGTGACTGAAACAAAAAAAAAAAAAAACTGGTGAGATCTTTCTGAGTAATAAATACAAATTGTTATATTCAGGCAATGACAATCAAGGAAAAGAAGGAGTAGCCATATTCAACACAAAACACGAGGCTAATCTTCTTGAATGGCAGTCAGTCTCAAGTAGAGTAATGTGGGCAAATATGAGAATGGGGAACTGGACAATGAGACTTATTTGTGCCTATGGTCCCTCAGAAGGATCTACTAAGGTAGAAGTGGAGGAATTTTTTGATGCTTTAAAAAAAGCAACTGACACAATGAAAAAGGAAAAGTTTGTCCTTGTTGGGGATCTAAATAGCAGAGTAGGAAATGATTGTCAGACATACAAAAATATTTTGGGAAAATTTGGAGAAATGAGCAAAGCTAATAATAATGGCAAATACCTGTTGGATTTCTGCTCAGGACATGGACTGGTTATTACTAACACCATGTTCCAACATAAAAATGTGCAAAAATTTACATGGAGAGAAGAGGCAAGGAATAAGAAAAGTCTGATTGACTATGCTATTGTTGGTAGTGATGTTTTCTCCCTGGTGCAGGACACCAGAGTGTACAGAGGATTTGAAATTGGAAGTGATCACTATTTAATCTTGAGCAGGATAAAACTAAATTTCATATTGAATAGAATAACATGTAAGAAAGTTTTAAAGCGAATAAAAGTTGAGCAGCTATCAGATGTGAACTGTGAACTAAAATACAGCCATTAAAGAAAAAATGAACAAGTTGAGAACAGGAACCAAACCTTGGAGATCGGTGGCAAACGTTGAAGAAAACCCTGATTGATTCAACCAGAAAGGCATGTGATGAGGTTGTCTGCAATGATAGAAAAATCAGAACTCCATGGTGGACACAGGAAGTTAAAGAGGAAGTGAAGGAAAAGAAGAAAGCATATCAAAAGTTCCTGGCAAATAAGTCAGCTTTTGCTTTGAGAATACAGAGACAAATGTAAGAAAGCAAAACACTGTGTAAAACTAGCTAAACAAAAGTCATGGGAGGACTTTGGCAAGAACATAGAAAATAAATATCAAGAAGGTGGTAAGATATTCGAGGTTCTTGAAGAAGTTTAGAAATGGAGGAAAGAGTGCTGTAAAAGGAATTAGAGATGATAAAGGTGACATGAAAACAGTAGAAAAAGATATCCTTGAAGTATGGAGTAATTACTTCGAAAAATAGCTAAATGAAACAAGCAGTGATAGCACAATGGTAAAAAACACTCAACAGGCATACAGTTAGGAATACATATCCATACTGGAAGTAGAAAAAGCCATCAAATGCTTGAAATGTGGAAAGGCAGCAGGAGTAGATGATATTCGACCAGAAATGATGAAGTATGGTGGTATAAAAGTCTTACAGTAGCTGCACTGCATAGTTCAAAAGGCTTGGACAAATCGACGAATTCCCAATGATTGGAGTAGTGCTCTCAGAGTACCCATATATAAAAAGAGAAATAAAACTGAATGTGAGAATTACAGAAGTAACCCTACTGAGTGTTCCTGGTAAGATTTATGCTGGTATACTTGAGAAACGGTTGAGAAGAATTGTGGAAGAAAAGCTTGGTGAAGAACAAGCTGGATTCAGGCCAAATAGAGACTGTCAAGATCATATCTTCACTTTACGACAAATTGTTGAGAAAGCATGGTAATATAACAAAGATCTGTATTTAAGTTTTGTCGATCTGGAAAAGGCATATGACAAGGTGCCAAGAGAGAAGCTATTCAATACGCTACAGTTATATGGTGTCAATGGGGCATTATATCAAGCAATACTTAGTCTTTATTTGAGTTGTCAGCAGTTAGAATTGAAGGAAGTACAGGAAGATAGTTTAATGTTAAATCTGGTGTGAGACAAGGATGTACATTATCCCCTCTGTTATTCATTATCTATATGGATCACATTATGAAGGAAAGTGGTATTAAACATGATATCAGAATTGGAGATGTTAATGTCAGCTCTTTGCTTTATGCGGACGATGTTATACTTCTAAATAAATCCGCTACAATTGTGCAAGATTCCATGACTAAATTGAATAACTGTTGTAATAGATATCGTATGAAGGTTAGCAATAAAAAGACAAAGACAATGAAAATAGGTAGAATTGTTGAAAATGTCAACTGTGTTGTGAACAGAGAACCTGTGGAACAAGTAAAGCATTTCAACTACTTATGCATGATTTTTAGTTAAGATGGTAAATTAAATATGGAAATAGACAACAGAATCAACAAAGCTGGTATGGTAGGAAGTCAATTGAATAAATTCATATGGAATAAGAGAGAAATAGTCGGAACACCAAATTAGCTGTATACAAGACAGTGTTCAAACCAGTTTTAACTTATGGATCTGAGAGCTCGGTCAGAAGTAAAACACTTGACCAAAGACTAGAGACCGCAGATATGAGAGTCCTGAGAAAGATTATAGGCATGAACAGATGGCATCAATGGCAATATCATATTAAAAACGAGGATATTAGGAAAGAACTTGACATTGCCAACATCCAGGAATGTGTTAGCAGAGCTAATCTCAGGTGGTATGGTCACTTAAATAGAATGGGCGAAGAAAGATTAGCAAAACAAGTGTTCTCTGCCAGGTTGACAGGAAAACGACCCAGAGGAAGACCAAGATATAGGTGGATTGATACGGTACAAAGTGCCTTAGATGATAGAAATATAAGATCTGATAATGTTGGAGTCTTGACAGACTGACTTGGAGAAAAATTGTAGATAGGAAGTTAGTAATGATGTAAATTTTTCTTATAGTACTATCATATCCTAAACCCTTCAGGGTACATGTCAGGAAATTGTTGATGATGATAAATCTGATTGACGATATTCGATTTCCAGGCTTCTAAATTTTAAGCACTTGTGGGTGAAGGATGAGATAGCTCAATAGTTGCTCATTTCTCTACCAGAATTACCATTTCGCTATTCTATATATAAATTGCGCCGTCACATAATTGAGGTTTGCATCACTTGCTTCACAACATACGTGTCAAAACTGTGTCGTTTCAGCTAATTAACTGTAATTTATTCCCATTCAGAACTCTACAAACCACAAGGTTAGTATTAATCTAAAGTCTTGCAATTAGTGAAAGTAAAGTGATACGTACACCAAATTGGTTGAAATGAAATTCGGATATATTTAACATCATTGAATATTTGTTATCATTTTAGGAATGCCAGTGCACTCAGAGAAGGCTTCGTGGTTAACAATCTGCTAAGGTTTGTGTCAGTTTAATAGTGATTTCTTTGTGAACGATAAAAAGGTTTAATTAAAACGAACCAGCTGGATCTCTTTAATTGACATAGTGAGTGGGGTGTTCTGAAAAATAAAAACTATTTAGTAATACTAAGGAACACATTCTGTCAATATTGTGTTCTTCTCTGTGGCTAACATTATCTTGCATCAGAAGCTCATCTTCCTTGCTTTATTTCCTCTCTTCCTGTGATGAAGTTGAGAAGGGAAGAGAACTTAATTGCAATTCATAACTACATGAATTAAACGTTAATTACATTTTCCCGTCGATGTTATGAATTAAATGATGTTCCCGGACCTGCGTATGATGCAATTGGTGCTCAGCTGTCGGAAAAAATGCAGAGTGAACCGAACGCCACAGAGGTTTAGAAACTAACAAACTTACATTAATTTATTAACGATGAGCGAAAATTTTAAAACTATCCTTAATTAGAATGAATATCACGGAAAAATGAGCCATTGTACAAAAATAACACTACAAAACGATGTTGAAGGCTTAACTGAAATTAATTCCAGCCATTATCCGTTGAAGAGCTTCCGGCATTAAACCCCTTGACCCCCAATACACATCGAATTTCGCTGAGTGTTTCATTGATGAGTAAATTTCCTTACTGATTTGTAATCCATAGAAATATTCTGTAGTGTAAAAACACGCCATGATTATAATTTTACCTCGTGAATATTTATGAAAAGTTTACTAAAATAGGAGAGTGTTCAAGAGGGCCTGTTCTGATATAAATATATTAGAGCTTAACTTATTATAAAAAATATTAATTATTACATATTATATTACTTGCCAAAAGAATGATGCTGATTATATTTTCCACGATGTCTTGATTTTTGTAACCGGGATAAATGTGATAATAAAATGAATAATTAAATAAAAAATCAGAAAGATGAAAAATAATAATAATACTTATAAAATAAAATAAAATAATAGAATTTAATGCGTGAACAAAGGCGATAAAATAAACTAAAGTATTTGTTTTATTTATTAATAAAAGAAATAGAAAAAAAACGGAAAATAAAACAGTAATTGCAACAATGTACATGGTAAAGATAGAATTATATATATAGTATGTAGATACTCGTATATCCACGCGCCATCGCATCATCATCATCATCTTTAAAAAAAAAGAAGAAAAAAAAGTTATTTTTATTATTATTATTATTTATTTATTTATTTTTTTGTCTAAAGCCTTGTGCACCGACCATGCACAATTTGGTCTTCTGATTCTATTCTATCAGAGGAATAAAATAAAATAAAACTTACGCTATTACTTAATGGATACAGCGAGACAGTGACTCAGAAAATATTTGATAATTATCATCCTCCCTCTTCCAGATTGCAATCTGATGTTAAAAGGATCAACATACTCTACCTTAAAGGAACACCTGAACAAATAGCAAGGACCCTTCGCAGATATAATTTGTGTGCCACCTTCAAACCAGCTCGGAAGTTGTCATCTTTCTTATCGCCTATCAAAGATACATCATCACCTCTAATCTTGCCTAGTGTTTATCAAATACTCTGTTCTTGTTATCTTGCCTTTGAACAAACTAGGCTTTCTGCTACTTATTATAATTCAAGAACATCAAGATTATGTAAGATTTTTAGAATCTGAAGGTTCAGGCCTTGTTTCTCATGCCATCGATTCTAGCCATAGAGTTAACTGGAACAATACCAAGATGCTACACTATGGTTGGTTCAAATTTGATCGTCTATTTTTCGAATCGTGTGAATCTGTACGGTACAGTCCTTTTCTTCCTCGGACAGACTGTATGCCTATCTCTAAGTTTAGGGAAGTGATTGCTGTTAATTGTTTATATGTTTTCAAAATTAATTAATTATGCATCTATACCCACGTTTCGGAACTCTATTATCTCTCCTCTTACTGTCCAGCTGCTCTCGAGATACGTGATATTATACTCATGCAGTACGACTCGTTCTTGCCGGAGAATGAGATCCTTCCTTCCCTTCTCATCCGCCCTTTAGGACGGGTAGAGTCCCCTCACGAGTGGTTTACGATGAATTAATGTAGCCGGCTCGTCACTCCTCTGCTGTATCCCTAAAGGCAAGTATTTATGACTGTAGTCCTTGTGCGTTCATGGAGCCAATTTGTTTTGCCTGTTCGGAGGGACGAAAAACCCGAATTTCCGTATGAGACTGGCTAACTCACCTTAGTCGAAAGAGACTAAATAAATGTTCCTCGTATCACGAACGGGAATCGAGCCAGGTATTTCCGACCAAAGGGCTTCGTCTGTACCAGTGGTTCTTAACCGGTGTTCCGCGAACTGGTTACAAGTGTTCCGCCAGTGAAAGATGTCAAATGGCACAGTTATGAGTGTAATTGGCTACTCTGAATAAAACATGTCGATGGACATGTTTTAACCGAACAATTAATAATATTGGAAGAAAATATTTCAAGTTACTTTCCTTCCTTAAATGCACAATTATGACTGGATACGAAATCCATTTGGCAGTGTTAATACATCGAGTTGTGAATTTTCGTTACAAGAAGAAGAACAATTAGTTACCTTGTCAACGGATCGTACTGTAAAAAGGAAATTCTCTGAAAGAACTCTTGAGGAATTTTGGATTTTTGTCTGAGCCGAATACCCAGCTCTCCACAAGGACACTGAAAATATTGTTAGTTTTCAACATTATATTTGTATGAGCTCGGTTTCTCAATATTAACCAATATAAAAATTAAAAAGCGTGAAATGCTTACTAATATAGACATAGAGATGAGGGTAGCTATATCACATATTAGACCTGATCGTGCTGAAACCTGCAAAAGTCGACAAGCTCAAGTATCGCATTAAAATAGGTTCCGTTTTTATAAAATGCGAGTCCATGCATATTTTTATTGTTAGTTTTATGACCCTAATGCTTTTGGTGTTCCTCAAATTTTTCTTATAATCAAAAGTGTTCCGTGACTTTGAAAAGGTTAAGAACCACTGGTCTATACCGACGGAGTTACAGAGGCTCTGGTGAATGAGATAATCCCATATTAAATAAATTAATTAATTAAATATTCATACACCGAATAAAGTAATACTCATATAACCAGAGCTAGATAATAACTTCAAAAATTATTCAGTCTTTATACAATGCCAATGGACGTCTGTTAAGCTTCTAACATTGCTTTCAAGTTTCATTCGCATTGCGGAGAATATTGGATTAATGTTGAAGCGAGAACGATCACTTCATGACTGTGTTTCATGCATTCTCAGTTGTTTAATCATCCTGGTTTCGCCTCATGTACAACAGTAAACATGTGAATGTTGACTTCTCATATTTGCGAAACGAATGTTTAAATACAAGTATCAAAAAAAAAAAAAGAAAAAAAATCAGCTAACGCCTTTTTATTCCCGTATAGGGAGAAGGCGAGACCATTTTAGCCTTATCACTTTTGAAGAGTTAGTGGGCAGTTCAATCTCCACTAGTAGTCAATCAGAGATAGCTGGCCCAAGGCTATCACTAATTAAGCGGCACGCAGCGAATAGACGTCTAACAAGTGCCGCCATCTCGTGGTACCTAACCTTAGCACAATATTTTTAAAGTGTCTGAAAATAGGGTGGGTTCTACGGTCGATTTTCTTGAGTTTACGGGGAAAAAACTGCCTACCTGTGGCAGAGATCGACTAACTCGGGAATCGGTCGAAAAAAGGATTAGAAAAAGTTAGTTGGCAACTAGAATCGAACTCGTAATGTTTTTTCTTCGGGATGCTTAGCCCTGAGGAGTGTAAACACCACTTTTACCCAGCTACACAGGCGCTATCAAAAATTCTGAGGAAATCGATATCTGAAAGAGGCGTGTAAGAAATGATTGTCCGGATAGGGAAACGAGGGCTCGAGAAAATTTATTTCATTCATTGATTGAATTAATTTTGTTTGTTTTAGACAGGTCGGGCTTGTGTTTCGGAGATCATTTGTTAAAAAGGGGAAAACATTAGGATGTTATAACCGTGTATTCGAATTACGTATTCCATGCAGAATATTGAATTATAGAAAATACAGAGGTATAAGGAAGTGTGTATGAAATATAATCTTAAAACGAATATGTCAGAAATCACTTGCAAATCGTTGTCAGTTTTAAAAGTACACCTTTTGTATATATTCTCACTTTTCTCATCTCTTGTCTATAATCAAATCCAAAATTTGAGTAATTAATTTTTTTCGTCATTGATTTTTGCGTTTTTCCTTTATCCGAATATATTTTCTGCACTCAGTTGTCAGTAGCTGATGCTCATCATTTCGTTGTATACTGTCTTGTGTTCGACGAAGTTTTTTATCATCTTTTTCCTCAAATTTTTACAAAGGAAGTCAATTAATATCCTTCAATAAAAACTTCATTAAATGTAACTTTTAGGCGTAGTCGTTACAAAGGAACCGATCCATTGCCAAAAATAGATTAATTATTTCTTTTCTGCTTTAAACAATTTTAGGAGCATCTTGATTTTTTTCAGAACATTTACAGTACACCTTTTGGTGATTAATATAACTTTTGTATATTAAACGGGGAATGAAAATATGTATTAACTTGATCGATTTTTAGGTATTATTTTGAGTAGATGATTGATCAGTGCGTGTAGTTGAGGTTATTATCGATTATGTAGATTAGATCCGTGATTATTCATTTGGTGAATGGCAAAAGGGAGTTCTTGGAAGTAATGTTATAATATACGTATTCGGAAATTTCTGAATATTCCAATATTCTTGAACTTTTATTTTTATTTTGTTGGACTATCACCACCAGTACTGCAAAACAGGTAAGCTTTACTTAATTGGCACAAATATGGAAAATGAGGAGTGGACGCTTTGGTTCAGCAGTTAGATCGTAAGCGGGCGTTTGCATTATTCAAGAAATTGTTAAAATTGTTTGAAAATAATTGGCCAGGATATCTTAATTTATGCACCTTGACACTTGATACTGAAAGTGATGAGGTCTTCATAGATAATGAAAACAGAAACTTAGAAGTCTCTACACAAAAACTCCATCAATTGGAAGCGCAAGATCAACATATCAACAAAAATAGAAAGACGGAAGATATTCACATGGATGAAGAAACCACTGAGGAAGATAATTCCTCCATTCGTTCACCGGGAAAAAAAAACAAAAAAAAAACAGTTGGACGTTGATCATCCAGGTTATTAAAGAACAAAAAATAAATAAATTTCTCCTGGGCTAAAAAATACCGATGAGGGTATTAGAATTCAGTTAGTACAGTCTCTTATTACCGAAATATGGCCAAGCTTCTGAACAGATTAAAACTCCAATATTACACCTCACTCATACAGCGAGGAAAAAAAAAAAATCTAAAAGTGGTTCTCAGAGGAGTCGCAGAAACAATTACCGCAGAACAGATAACTGAAGATCTCATTAATCATGAGCTAAATCCTATTAAAGTTAGCCGAATGTTCCGATCAGATAAAAAAAAAACAATGCCACTCGTATTAGTCGAGATTAATAATAATCAAAAACAAATATATCAAATCACATCATTATGCGATCTTCAAATGATCCCAGAAACCCTTCGGAAGAAAGCATCTACAGGTCAATGCCACAGATGTCAGAGATTAAGTCATGCCCAAAAGTTGTGCAGGGCCGACTACAGGTGTGGGGAGAATTGCGGTGGACCACATCCTCCAACTACGCTGGCTGCCGGTTTTTTATCCAAATAACGGAGCTGCAGGGAAACAAACAGAAGTTCCCTCACAACCTTCCACCTTCGGTAAAGAAGCCGAACATACAACATAAAAAACATGAAGGTAATCTTCTATCAAATAAAACATACCTAGAAGTTACACGGTCAAAGACATCGATTTTCCCCGAAGGCTCCCTACTTGCCCCAGTTTTATTCTCTATGCACATTGGTAGATATCCCTTAAAACCCCACCACCATCACAGCCTTAAATGCAGACGGCACTGCTATATTAACAAGATCTCTTCGTCCTCGCCTGGCAAGTAGAAGGTTCCAAGAAAGTATCACCACCTTAGAAAACTGGTTTATCAAATGGAGATTTGAAGTAAACGCACCAAACGGTTCAGCCATACTCTTCACTAGAAGGCTATTATCCCCTGAAGGAGACTTTCGATGTTTATTGCTTTCGGATGTTTTTGGCATACAGAAACAAATATCTCGGCGTATACTTGGACTGAGGTCTACTTTTTAACAATTACGTTAATCTCACCTGTAATAAAAGCATCCAGAGTAATCGCACAGTTATATCCTATGATCAACAGGCCTGTAGTAAGCTAAATTCAAGAAACAAACCACTACTCTATCAGATGATGATAAGACTGATAATTGCGTATACTTCACCTGCTTGGATCTGCACAGCCAAATCCAACATCCAAAGAATACAAATAGTGCAAAATAGGTGTCTCATTGAGTTGGTCAGCCATGAAGTAAACCCACCCCTTTCATCATAAAAAAAAAAAAAAGAAGAAGAGGAAGAAAAGCAGATATAGGGATAAAGAGTGTAGAACTTCTACACTCTTTATCCCTACACCAGTGTTTCCCAAACTGTGGTCTGCGGACCCCCCCCCCCCCCGGGATACGCGGATAGTTTATTTTCATTAAACTTTATCTTATACCTGTTGTTCACACCTGGCCTAATTGATATGTTCATATTCTTCCGAATATCTCCATTTATAACAGTATTGCATTGTCATAAATGACACATTTAGTGTTGTAAAATTGTAATTTATTACTTCTTCTTTATGATATGTAAAATATAAAAAAATTCCATTTTGGATTTTGTGGGGTCCACGACATCAAAAAGGTTGGGAAACACTGCCCTACACAGTCGATGGACTAAGTTCTTAATCCATCATATGTAACAGTTAACATTCGGTACAAAAGAAAGTTGGAAGTTTGTGATTCAATGGGATGGAAAATCTGTCAAAAAAGGATGCATGCGATGATGCAATTATAGAAATTTGGCAATCATGCATATATGATAGGCTAACATTTCTCGTTGTTAACGAGTGGAAAAGTTTTAAGTAAATTCTGGGAATTCTCGTTGTCGTATAAGACATGTTTGTAACATTCTTCGTTACAGCATTTATCTGCTGTATTGCTTCAGAAGAAATAGGCGGGGGAAAATAATAGAAAAGAAAAGCATTTAGCCAAAATGAAAATAAAAAACTTACAATTTTTTCAGACTTTTAATGATAGCTATCTAAAAACTTATTTAATTTTATAATTAAAAAGAGAGAGTGGATCATTTACATGTTTTATCCTCGCATGATATCCTATTGGACGTGTAGTAGTAGAAGTGACAGAATAGCATACAGGCCACAATAAAAATTATTCATGAGTCATGCATAGTTCACTGAAATGGGAGGTAGCAAAGTTTAGGGGGAAAAGTAATAAAGAAAAGAAGTCTTCCAGAAACTGTATAAGGTCGACAATAGTTGACTATTCTTACTTTAACGGTTCCCTAATTACACATTCAAGTGATTTCACCGAAGATATTTGCAAGGTAAACGGTTTCTTTTTCCCAAACTCTATAATAATATTGCAGAGTCATCAAACTACTATCTCCACCCCCATCGAGAAAATGCAGAATAAGTAAATGAATCATTTTCTTATCATCCAAGTTAGAGGACAGTTTAAAGTGTAGCAGTTTCTGGAACGTGATATCTTAATGGTTCAGTTAATTTTCAAGACTTCGAGGATAATTTGAATTTGGTTTGTCCAGTAGAGGTTGATAAAAAATTAAAACAATACAGATAATGCAGCAGATTAATTTGCATTATCAGATTCTTAAAAAAATATAACAAATAATTTCTTTAGAAAACTGAATATGTTAATTTGAAATTGATTGCCATCATCCGAATATAAAATCAGCAGCCAGATATCTTTCCGATGTTTTGTAAAAATTACAGGAATAACAATAAAAAACACTTACTAAATTTTGATTAAAAAAAAAAGTTTCTAATTTTCCTAAGAGGAACTGATGTGATAAAAACATTCGTATAAAATTAAAAAAAAACACTTTTAGTTATTCACTGACATTAAGAAGCTCTTTGATTCTCTCAATTCATTCATTTTACTATAAAGAACTAAGTGGTGTAACAGGACTAAGACTTCATGAGTCGTCTTAAAGTTAAGTAACAACAACCAGAATATAAGATGTTAAGTCCCATGAAGTACTTAGCAATTGCTTAAACTGTTGAAGACGGGTTATTCTGAGAGAGATTGTGATGTTAAAAGCTAATATTATTTTAGCGTTTTAAATTCTTTTTGAAGCTATAACAAGAGAGTATAATGCTAATGTAGTATTATAAAATGTAATAGTAAAGAGAGATGTTTTTGTTCATCCTTAAGGGAAAAAATAATGAAATATAAAAATAGTTCTGTTTTGTATTTTAACATAATTTCAAATCTATTACCAATACAACATAGCAATGCTTATATTCTTAAGGAGCATCCTTGATGTTTTTTTATCAGCATGGTTATTCACAGCAGGTACTTAATCCAGACTGATTTCAATTACGTTCTGCAAGCCAACTACTACACTGGTATTCTACAATAATGATAATTACTTTACTTTTCCTTTACTTTCAAAAATAATAAATGCAGTACTTTACTTTTTGATGTGTACACGGTGGATCTCAAGACGATTTTAAGTAGATGATGCCAAAAAAAAAAAAAAAGACTGCCCACTTTCTGCCTAGACTCTAGACTAAGCAGCAATCTGCCTTATGAATAATTCATTATTTATCCAAATGAAGATCTGTTGAAATACGGAAAAAAAAAACTTACGTTTATATATATTTTGAATTAATGAAATATATTTTGAAACAAATGCTATTTTTCAATTTAAAAGATTGTTCCGCCTTCTCCGTCGCGATAGTTTTTGCCCTTCGAGGGAAAATAACTTTGGTTTGAATCCTGTGTAGTACTGCAATAATCTTTTAGGTTTAGTTAGAATTACGGATGATGTAAGTAAGGCTAAGACGGCCATATATTATATCTGTTAATTACGTGTGTTCTTCGCAGAGTTTGTCTGTTTCGTGGGATGAAAAACGGTTCCAATCCTATATCCAACCGGCTAACTAACTTTCACTTGTTAATCAGTCGATACTAGCGATCTGACCTTCAGCTGAAAAGGAAAGTGTATAAAGATTCATCGAGCATGCGTAACTCCGTGGGTCAAGGATTTTCTCTTCCGGAAACTCGGGTTTTTTATGACTTCAAAAGGAAGAGCACGCAGTTATGAAATGTAGTACACACACTTCGTTATTTCTGCCCTAATTCCAACTGAATCTGAATGGTTTTATCATAGTCTTGTAAAAAAAAAAAAGGCATATTTGGACAGAATATCGCAATGGAGGATCTTTCGTAGCTCAGTCGGTTTCGACGACGCCCTTCAGTTGAAAAGATGTAAGTTCGAATCTCGCCTAGGATTCAAAGAACCTTTATCGGGGCTTTCGAAGTGAAGGTGAGTTGGCCACTCTCATGCGGTGATAGTAGGGTTTTTCCTCCTGGAAATTCAGGTTTTTCATCCAACAAAACAGGAAAACCAACTCGGAGAACACACATAATTTACATGGAATAACGGTTAGGAAAACGAAGGATGTTTGAAGACAGTGGAAGAAGCACATTTCGTAGTGGAACGATAGCTAGAATGTTCTTTAGCTTCAGTGTTTAGGCTTTTTTTTTTTAACTTCCAATTAATTGAAATTTCATCTGCTTCTGTTGACCTTTCCAAAATTTTCTTTCTCGAGTTCTTGGCAAGATACCTTACTGCTGTGTCTCAGGATCGATTGTAAGTGTGGCCGTTTGGAACGAGGTTGATCTTTGCAAGTGATGTCGCGGTCTTGAGCTATTCGAAGCAATACAAATGCTCTTCTTAACGGAATTCTGTTTTCTCTTCATAGGTGATATTCAGATTTGAAATCTTAGTCTTCAATTAGATGATTTTAGTCTTATTTAAATCAACACAAAAACTTCTTAAGCATTAAACTTAAATGGTTCGCGTATCATTTAGCTCACAAACATTGGATTACTGAAAACAACTGTGTATTATGACGCAATAAAAATGAAAGTAGTTTAGAATGTATAAAGACAGAAATTCCGAAAACTCTGAGGTAGCCCTCGCATTTTATTCTGTCACATGCACAATTTCAGGGTATAAATTAAACAAATTGAATTTATTTGCTAATCTAAAAGTCTAAATTATTAAAGTAATCGAGGAGAAAATAAATTTAAATGAGCCGTTAAATAGCTAAAAGACAGCGTAAACTGTTCATTAACAGTTTGAAACTTATGGTGTCTCTAGTGCTTTTTGTGCATTCACGCGATTGCTGGTGTTGTTAATTGCAATAATTGGCAATTAAAAACATCAGGATCCACCTGCCGGCAAAATTCATAATTCAGCATTAATTAATAAAATTTATTTTTTACGAAACATTAAATATTTTTAAGGCTAATCAAGGCCAACGCTTAAAATAAAAACAATATAAAGAAACGATGCATCGATATGGTGATTGATCCAGATAGTCTCCTAGGTAATCAGTTGTTAAAATGTCAGGCATAGTTTTTGATGAAATATACTGTCTAATAAACTATCCGCCTATACTGTTCAAGCTGATTGCATGCATTTTAGAAAAGGTCATCTGCTAGTCCTTCGTAATCAACAAAGTTATTGTTAATAAACATATTGAGCAAATCTTAAGACTAAATGGCACCCCCATCTACCCGTCAGTATTTTAACTCCCTTCCTAACTGTGTTTAATCATTGACCAAATTTATCAGATCGCTAACAGTCGATTGATGGAGATTTTATATTGTCTTTGTCTACTGAAATAATGCAGTGTGAACAATATAAAATCCCCATCAATCGACTATTATTGACGTGATAAGGGAGCTAAAACATTTAAATATTTTTAGCATGCTCATTAACATGCTTAGTACTCTCAATTTGCAGCCGTGTGCAATGAACCTTGTCCCCCTTCAACTCAATTTATCCCCTCCTTTTTTTCCGAATAAGTTTTTTGCAGTTCGGCAATTAACTGCTTTTTAAAGTCGTAAAGAAAATTAAAAAAAAAATGCGAACACAAATGGCGTTCTTATACACTATTGAAAGCAAACGCCACAAAAGAAAATCTCCTAAGACAACTTGACATCGGCATGCATCATTAGTAGGGGGTGGAGAAAATGAAGAGAGGATAGAAAGAGCAGAGAATCTAATGAGGCCTGATGGAAAATTAGGTGTGTAATTTGCTCCTAGCCGTCACAATTTTATCTTATGAGAGTTTACTGGCGCAAGCCACTTGGGTTATAAATTCTTCATCTTCTCCAATTGTCTTGGTCGCTGTATACTTCTTTTAATTAGCAGCTTTTCTAGTCATGATGATTGCAAATGATCTGACTAGACCTTCCCAACGAAAATAGCCACTTTGAGATCCGTGAAAATACAGAATATTAAATGGAGATTGAAAGCATTTGACTGTACTTCCATTAAAGAAAAATATTCGTGAACAAAGATTATTCCGATAAGCAACACTTTCCCTCAAACTGAGGAGTGATCTTCATATAACAGGCTGACAACATCAATCATTCACTCCAGTGTTCGATCCTCTTATTCAAAGTTCGGTCAGGGGATCGACCACAGAAGTGAATGGCATAAATTAAACAGATATAGCTTACAAGCTTATTTAAGGGAATAAAATGTTGATGTTGTCAGCCTGTTATCTGAAGATCACTCCTCAGATTGAGAGAAAGTGTTGTTTATCGTAATAATATTTGTTCACGAATATTTTTATTTTATGGGAGTACAATCAAATGCTTTCAATCTCCACTTAAATAAAATTAATAAAAAGAAACGATGCATCGATAAGGTAATCCAGGCGCCCTCATCCTTCCTCGTCATGTTAAGTGATAAGGCATAATGTGTCGCAAAAATAAATAAATAAATAAAAGTAAATTCACCCTGCACAAAATTCCACTCAGAAAGCAATTATAAATTTAATACTAAACAAATTTGATTTTCCTCAAAACTAAAAATCAGCATATATTTCCAACGCGCTAGGCCGAGTGGTTAGCGTATCCATTGGCTGCAGTTTTGTATCCTACGGTAATCATAATGCTTTGTGAATGAGTTTAGAAGGGAGATGAATTTCATCGCCTGGTGTGAGACTGCCTCCCTGCTTATTGGAGACCTGAAGTGACTTTTAAATGTTCCCTGTTTGGTCTCTAGAGCAGGGTTTCTGGACTATGTAAAAAATTGAATAAATAAACTTAACTATCTATGGTGCTAATGTTACTATAGGTTTATAACCTTTCGCGGGTAGGTCACATAAAAAAAGTTATTCAGAAATGATAATCTCTTCTTAATTTTCGCATTCGCGACAAAAACTTCAATGTCTTCAGATTCCAACGAAATACAAGAGAAAATGTGATATTTATAGGAGGAAAGCACTCTTGGATTAACACGGTGCGGATTCAAGAATCGATGAATTTGTGAGTATCAAGTAAACACTTCACAAACAAACCGGGCACAGTAACATTACTACGCTAAACATTATTACAGCTTCTCTGCAACATACATGTCTTATTCTCAATCCGAGTAGTAACTCTGTTAACCACTCTCATAAGTATTGTTCACAAAATACATGGTTCATTGACAAATGGAACGGGCCTCCGCAGTACAAATGGTTTCGACGATGCCCTTTGGTTGGAAACTCCTGGATTCGAATCCCGAAAAGAACCTTTATACAGTTTTTCACGTGAAAGTAAGTTAGCCAGTCTCGTAGAGTAGCAGAAGGATTTTTATTTCTCAAACCGGCCAGCAGAATACACGTAGTTTACATATATTTAGGCCTAAGACTAACCGATTAACTTATCCCAAAATTACGATAAAGAGCCAAGAGGCTATTTTTCCGGCAGCATAAATTAAGTTAAGGGGATAACTTAATTTACGCCGCCGGAAAAATAGCCTCTTGGCTCTTTATCGTAGTAATAATAATATATGCGTACACCGCTCTGGCAATTCGTTAGTGGGGGAGTATATGCAAGTTCGGTTCACTTAAACCTTGGTATTCCAGGTCTACCTACTCACTGATGAGACCTCAATAAAGGTCGAAACCGGTCTGGGTAGTGACCTCTCCTCATAATGTAAAACAGTAACACATCTCCTAGGAGCTGCGTTTTACATTATGAGAAAATATTAAGGATAGTGATGGAACTTGCTCCACCTTTGCAACGAGTTGCTTAGTGTTGTACTACCCAGGTGATCACTTACGCCTGGACTCGCCGATAGTTCTTCGGCTTGAAACTTTTAGATTTCGATCTCCGAGTTTCGTATCCGGCTTTCAAATAAAATAATGAAGGATTTTTTTATCCCCTTAACTTTATCCCAAAGTTATTATATAGAAATGAATATGTCCAGCATATTTTTAAACTTTACACAATATAATTCTTACAAGCATAACTATATTACACTAATAACAAGTTAAGTGGTTTGTTCACATATAAAAAACGTAATTATCATACCTCGAAACCAGAGTTTATTGATTGTAATTAATATAATAAAGCCATCCTTTCTTTCATATATGTTCATCGAATGCCATCTAAATGCTTTTCGAATTTAATTTCTGTTTTTCTTACAGTAAAGATAAATGCATTCCCATTTAGGCTGTCATAACCAATTTTATTTTTAGAAGAATGGAATATATTTTTCACTGACATTACTATGTCAGTGAAATAACATAGGTAAAGATATTCCATTTCAGAAAAAAAATTCGAAAGTACTTTTTATGTCGCTGCCCTACACCATCAGTGACGATACTTAAAAAAATAGTCGAGCAGACTATTATGAAATATTTATTTTAACCTCCTTCTATAAGCCCCTGTTACATTTAGGATATCTGTGAGCACTGGGATAATGATCACTTTGCTGTGGTTACCTTGGCGACAGAAAAAAGTGCCGACGGTCCTTTGCTGAAGCTTAATGCATTTTTTGTTTTCATTACCAATGTTGGAATCAAGGGGCGCATGAAAGGTACTGCGGAATATACAGATCAGTTGTTTCAATGAAGTCATTCCCTTAATAAACGAGGAATAACCCCAATCATCCGCAATTTTGAATTCTCGATTCTGGATTACCTAGACATACATTAATCTATATCTATTAAACTATACACCAATTTCGTCAGATCAGTGATCTGTTTAACTTTATACTCCTTGAAGACTATTTACTGTTGCTGTGAAAAGCAGGTTATTAAATGCGGTCTGAGTGGCGTAGAATTTTCTCCAAGTCCTATCTAGTGGAAATGCTCCACTCGTCTGTTTCCCTACTCTTACGTACAAAACTATTGAAATGTTCTCCATTGGTTCACTCTTTGTCTCCTCCCCCATTCCAATGTGTAATAGAGGCGAACAGTCTCGCTAAGTGATAACAACGTAGAATGAAAAGCGTCCACTATCTATTTCGGCTTGAATTTGTTAGGAAAGAGTTCTAACGTTTGAAAAAGGCGTTGCTGTTGGGAATTGGTCTGAAACTATCTCACAACATTGCTGTTTGTCTTTAAAAATAGCGCACATCTATGAATGAAAACGTACATGAGAACTTAGAAAAGTTTTTTACCTTGGGTATACTATACGTTAAAGATACCAACAATTTTATAAGCTTGGTTTTAATCCTTTTTCCCAAGTAAGCCAAGTTTGCACTTGTATTTTCAGGTCTGAGACAACTCATGGTAAAGGTGGAGTAAGCTCTGATCACTTGCCTTAGTATCTCCCATAATGCAAAGCACATCTCCTTGCGGACAATTGTATAATGCTATGCATTAAGGGAAGGGCCACTACCAGACCGGTTTTGACCTTTATTGAGGTCTCGTCAGTGGAAGCCAGGCCCTGTGGTGGTAATACTAAGGTTGAAGTAATGGAGATCTTATAAATTTTACCTATACGAGTTGCTACAAGGTGCTTTGACCTTATTACAAATCTCAGGATTAGAGAAAGATGCAGAAATTTTTTTTTACATTGGGTATACTATACGCTAAAGATACCAAGCAATTTTATATGCTTAGTTTTAATCCTTTTTCCCAAGTAAGCAAACAAGCAAGTAAGCCAAGTTTGCGCCTGAAAGTATTTTCAGGTCTGAGGTAAAATTTATAAGCTCTGCATTACTTCAACCTTGGTATCACCACCTCAGAGTCTGGCTCCCATTGACGAGACCTCAATCAAGGTCGAAATTGGTCTGGGTAGTGGCCCTTCCCTTAATGCATAGCATTATACAATTCCGCAATGAGATGTGCTTTGCATTATGGGAGATTATTCCACCTTTACCACGAGTTGCCATAGACCTGAAAATATTTTCAGGCAGAAACTTGGCTTACTTGCTTGTTTGCTTACTTGGGAAAAAGGATTAAAACCAAGCTTATAAAATTGCTTGTTATGAGAACTGTCCTTATCAGCTAGGACAGCTGCCTCTCTCTCTCTCTCTTTCTCTCTCTCTCTCTCTCTCTCTCTTTCTCTCTCTCTCTCTCTCTCTCTCTCTCTCTCTCTCTCTCTCTCTCTCTCTCTCTCTCTCTCCCATCAACATGGATAGGATAGGACAGAAAGAATAGAATCTGCTAGATAGATATCATTCATAGAGATCTGTGTATGGGCGAAGATATTGATACGTGATACATGTCCTTTTGAGCTACTTACAATAGTAGTCCCAAGTAGGATATGAAATCAAATGGTTACTCATTTACTGTATTAAAAAAAAAAAAAGAAAGAAAAAGAAAAGAAAAAAATATAACTCTGAAAATTAAGGTCATGTCTAAGTCATAATTTTACCAATGTATGTTGTTGAACTATTCCAATGATGGTTATATTACTAAATTTTAAAAAATTCTGAAGTACATTTTATGTCATCCAAATATTAAGTTTTGAAAATAAAACAAACTATTCAACAGATACCTTTCTTTTGTATTTAATATACAATACTCAAAATTATTGCCTTATTTAAATGCTATATTAATTTTTATCTTTTCAAAATGGATCACAGCGCCGTCTGTGGATGTGTTAATATGTCCTTCGAGACCGGTGAGGATCACAAATATCACAAAAGCAATATGTTAGCAACAATATCTCTATGGCGATGTTGCCGTTATTTTCCTGAACCATTCCGAACTGAATATTTCGCACTTCATAGATGATGAATTTTTTGTATCGTCCTTTTCCCTTTAAGTAGAGAAACACCAATTGTCAAGCAGAAGACATTCGTTCAAAATTGTTTGTGGTTGGTTAACCGCACCACTAACTCGACTGTCAGCGAATATTCTGGTGAGATATCTCTGCAGCCCAGCTGTTCTAAAATTGCAGAATTTTGTGAGATTGCAGTCCCCCCCCCCTTGTAATCTTTGTTGACTGTTAAGCTGGTGATTGATTGCCATACATTTTTCTCCCTTACTTCTAGCTTTTTAAAAGAAATACCAACTAAATAACGATGACAAGACTAAGTTTATATTACAAATAAAGTTTTGGATTATTTTTAGGACTTTTCCCCCCCAATACTTGGCTATTGAACCGGTGAAATGCTCTGGATTGATTCCTTTACGCGCAACTTTATCGACTGCCTTCTGGCTACGTTTCTTTTTCCAAAAATTAAATTACACTAAAAAAAAAAAAAGAAAGAAAAAATATGAAAAATTCACCGAAGTGTTAACTCTTCTGTGGCTTCCTTTATATCCACATGAACGAGCTCTTCAAAGTCAGATGTATTTTTTATTTTATTTTTTAACCACTTTAGAGACTTTTTTCCCTTTTCGTCCTCCTAGCATCGTTCAATACTCCGATAAACTACGGATTTTTGCGGTGTTTTTTGACCTTTAAGAAAATTTGGTGTATGTTTACAGGCGTATGCGCTGATGAAAAATTTTACACGTGCTGCAGTTAGAATTTATTTCAATGGACCACCGAGGAAAGAAAACCGAACTTATTGGAGAATATTTCAATATAACACAATAAAAAGGACGTTTTTAATAATAAGTATCAATAGATTCGTCTTGGCTGAATTTTTACTAAAATGCTAACATTTTTCTTTTTTCCGTATTATTTTCGCGACAACTAAATTTTCGAACCACACTTCTTAAATTTTATGTCAATAAATAAAATTCAGCCAGAAAAATGTATTTTTCTCTTAAAAAATTAAAGATTAATATTTATTTTTTACGATGTAGTTGGTTCCATACCGACTATTCAATGCTTGATGTTCGCTCTCCCCTTGTATTTGCCACGGGCGCGAGATTTGTTATTTGGTTAGGAAAAAAACGTGTTGAAATCCCGTTCATGATGAGAAGAAGCTTTGAAAGGACTTTTGATTTGGTGGTGAGTTAGCAGTCTCCTGATGGGAAAGTGAGTTTTTTTTTTTCATTATGTAAGGCATGCAAAGTGGCCAAATAACCCACGCAAGTAACAAAGAACACACTAACCTCGTCGCCTTAGATGTTCGGCTGTTATTCCAATCAGTTCTTTGTGTTATCAAAGAAATCACATATTTATGATTTTATTGATATATTTCTTGTTATATTTATATAACAAGAAAGCAAGAAGCATTCTGCATTATACGCAGATCCAGTCTATGATCAGATGGTGTACTAATCGTGAAAAGAATCTCGAGAGTCCCCTCTGTCTCTCGAGATTCTTCTTTCATTCCCCCACTCCAATTTTTTTTCTTCATTGGCGACCATTTTCTCTAAAGCTCTTAAAGAATATATTATTGTCTGAAATACTGTAGGTTCTACAATCGATTTTGTCGAGTTTATGGGACGAAAAACTTAAAACCCGAGTTTCCGGGAGAAAAAAAAACCAGTTTACCTGAATGTGCCAGAGATCGACTGACTCGGACACCGGTCAAAGACAGACTTCGAAAAAGGGCCTCCAGTTGATGACTAGACTTGAACTTAAGTCTATCTTTGAGCGGCCTAGCACGGAGGATGCATTCACTTCCACTGAGCTACACAGGCTAAAAAGAGAAAGTTAGTGGTTGATCGGTTGATTATATTTTGCTAAAGAAAATGAATGTATGAGGCGATTGTATGTATATAAGTATGTAGAATGAGTAATTTCTCTGACTTTGCGGAATGAAAAACAGAACATTCCATAAGAAAATAAACTTAAAATTGATTAACAAATAAATACTCTAACATCTTAATTAATAAAGCAGTAATTAGCCATTGTCCATTCTTAGTCGTGATGTTGTTGGAATAACCCTAATTGGTATTACCTGAAGCTAAAAATTTATAAAACTAAAGTAAAAAACTTCTGCTGATTTCTGACTAATAATACGAACGTCTCGGAAATGTGTGTCAACATATTACAATTATCGAAAAAAAACTGGGTCTCTTATTACAGATTTAATAATATATATTAAAATCTTATGTGGAATAGCTAATGTTGTTGTTATTCTTTGGAATTATTACGGCTGAAGTAACTTAGTGAAGCCAATGTATTAAGATATGAAAAACTCGAGTTTCGGGATAGGTGATGAATATTAAATCTCCATTCTTCTACTTCTGCTGTCTTGAAGGGTTAATTTTGGTTTTGACTTTTTTCTTTTTTTTCCGATGAAATATAACTTCCATTCATCATCATAACAGTAACATTAATAATCCATTATAGTGATATGAACTGAGGTAAAGATAAATCATTGTGTAACAAAATCCGTTCCAGTAAAGGAATTCCATGTAACTTAAGATAAATAAACCTACTTCCCTAGATTTCTGAGACATTAATCTTTGTAATAACACTAACAGAGCTTCCCTCCATGCTCGGCAATTTACGGTCATTTGTTTGTATAACAATGTTCATAAAAAAGTATAAGAACACTTATGATAGTTCATCACGTGACCATGTAACAGTATTAGGGTGATTCGATTAAAATCTAGTAAGATGACACTCACACGAGAGCTTCATCTTCAGCTAAAATCTTAGATACCTTCCTTAATGAATAGGAAATTCTTACAGTTCTATTCAGCTTTACTGATTTCTTGTTTACTTGTGATTAAGTAATAATAATAATAATAATAAACACTAATAGGAGTTGTGCCGGATCACCATAAGAGGGCTGACGGAATATCATCGCAAATACTTATAAGAGAGCTGTCATCTGCTTGAGACTTCACTGTTTAAAGCATGCTATCATAGCAGGGATATAAGCAGGTGCAATAGAAAATAAGGACATTTTCTTAATCAGATTACGTCATTTCTTTCTAGAATAATTTTCGCTTTTATTTTGAAGATTGAATTACTCTTGTTGCTTCTATCTCAACGATTCGCGATCTTCTTCTTCTGTTGATAATGAGTCTTCTCCACACCTTCCTGTCTTGGGCTGTCACCACATCTAAGTTCTTCAACCTCAAGTCCTCTTCTACCGGTTCCCTCCATCTCTTCTTTTGCCGCCCACGCTTCCTCCTTCCTTGCACAGCCATCTGCATGAACCTTCTTCCCACATATTCGTCCTCCCTCCTCATCACATGACCAAACCATCTCAATCTTGCCTCCTATATTTTCGCTCCTAAGTTCGTAACTTTCACTGTTTCCCTGATATAGTCATTTCTCAGACGATCCCTTCTGGTCACACCCCACATCCACCTAAGCATTCTCATCACTGCTACTTCCATCCTGCTGATGTTATATTTCCTCAGGGCCACAGTTTCTATAGCATATGTCATAGCTGGCCTCACTACTGTCCTATAGATTTTGCCTTTCAGATTGATCGGCATCCTCTTATCGCATAACACTCCAGCCATCTCCCTCCAGTTCCTCCAACCCGCTTGTATCCTGCATCCACTTCCTTCTCAGCTCCTCGATCTTCTTCCACTGTTGAACCTAAGTATCTGAAGTCTCTCACCTTCCTGATGACATTTCCTTCCAGCTCTAGATCTGTCTCCTGTTCGCCGCCCACTGTGCAACACATACTCTGTCTTACTTCTGCTCAGTCTCATACCTCTCTCTTCCAGTACTTTTCTCCATCTTTCCAGTTTAGTTCCCGCTTCTTCTCTTGAATCTGCACACAGCAAGATGTCATCTGCATACAACATTGTCCAAGGCGCATCTTCTCTCACCTCCTCTGTTACCACCTCCATCACAATATTAAACAGAAACGGACTTAATGCTGACCCTTGATGCAAGCCAACTGTTACTTGAAAACTTTCTGTCTGTCCCAGACAGCTCCGAACACTTGTCTTCACATTTCTGTACATTTCCCGCACCAACCTGACATATTTCTCCGGAACCTTCGGAACGATAGGCATTATAAATCCCCATGTACTGGATGTCCCAGAAAATGTATACACATCTTGAATAATTATAAATACAATGTTTATTAAGATACATCTAAGTTTTATCATTTAAAATTAAAGAATACAAATGTAAAATATTTTTACGTTATCGTAAGTTCGAACTGATGGCCATTCTAGTCCAGGCACGGCTGGACTAGAATAACTAGGATAACGCGGATCAATGGAATTGCAAACATCACGAATTATTTCATTTGGTATTTGGGCGAAAAAATCGGCAACAATCAATTCATTGATTGTTGCCGATTTTTTGCCATAGACCCTATCTTTGATGACCCCCCCCCATACAAAAAAAAGTTCAGAGCCGTGAGGCTGGTGAACACGGGGGGGGGTAATTCAGTGTCCCCCCTCTTTGCCCATTCCTTTTGTTCAGCAGATTTTCGTCAATATAGACCCTCATATCATGATGGTAGTGGAGAGGTGCTCCATCTTGCTGGAAATAAAACTCCTCCTCATCTCCAAACTTCTCTCGAATGCGTGGTACGATGAATTCCTTTCTCAAGTTCATTTTTCCCTTTACACAGGTGTTGGTTATATGATTTTCATCACGCTTCACACATCTGTAGTCAGCTCTACACACCTTCTGAGCATGGCCGCATCCCTGACATCTGTGACATTGATACTCTCTTCCGAAGGGATTCAGGGGTGATTTTAAGTCCGCAAATTGATGTGATATCGTAAATTTGTTTTTGGTTGTTATTTATCTCTACTAATGCGAGTGATTTGAATCCTTATCTTATGCTAGTCAAAGACTGATCAAGTAAACAAAAGATGATAATTAAATTATGGCATGGGAAAAATAATTATACTCAGACTTTATTTCATTTACTTTCAATACTTCCAGGCACAATTTTTATTGAAAAATGTAAAAGAGATTTCTGTTGAAATTAAAAAGAAAAAACCAACATTCAGTTCTTTCAATGTGAAACTATGGAAATAATTGAATCGTTTCGCGATTGTCTTGTGCCCATGATAATAGAATGACTTCACTGTTTAGAGACAAATTAACAGTCAGAAGTGCGTTTGTTGTGAACAAAGAAAGAAATTGGTATCAAATGACGTGACAAATGATGTTGGAAAAGTCCGAGCAAAACAAAAGTCAAGAATTTTTCGTGATTCTCATTTAATAAACTAATTAAAAGTACAGAAGAAGTCCCATTAATTCAACCGTTTATTTGGTCTGTCGTGCAGATGATTTCTTGGTCATTAAAGAAACCTTTCTTAAACTACTTCAATGGGATGAGTTCGTTCTTGGCACTGCGTGAAAGCCGATTAGCAACGCACATTTTTACGGACGGTCAACTCGCTCGCATCTGTAGAGCAGGAAGATCTCCTCCACGTTCTCATTTGTTAACCTCCTTTAACGTATTCTGCTCATTAGTGCAGTTCTTTTGACAACGAGAACCGTCCCAGGAACAAAAGTACCAAATGAAATATGAATTAAACACGAACCCATTTGCTGAGTGCATTAATTCTTAATTGTCAATGATCCCGAGACTTCATTTTTCACGTTTTAATAATCTCTCTTTATCCTATCACGGATGTTATACATCATCTAAAATATAATCATCTGCTTTTCTAATTTTAGGGAATTTGATCTTTTTATATAAAAAAAAAGTATTTAAATATAAGCTATGAAACTTGACTCTATCTTACTTACTGATCATTTTACTGGTCAATTTATTCCCAAATAGAAGCCTTTCTTGTATAGTGACGTCATAGTTGTCACAGTTTTATCCAGACCAACGTATAGTATATGCCTGTAGGCTCACTTTATTTATTATTATTTTTTAATTATAATTTTGAATTTTTGCCTGATTTTCTGACTAAGCTGTATCAATTTAAGACAAATTGAGATAACCACAATTTTTTTTATCATGTTTTTTGAGTATCAAATTTAAATTCTGGCCATTGGAAGTAGCATTATTACACATTGTGAGAATTGTACGTATGATGTTTGGCAACGTTATGTTGATCCTGGAACAATTATTATTCCTCCGAAATGTCACGTGAAAATGTGTTCAGTTATCAACAGTTAGGAGCTTAGAAATTATAACGTTTCTTGACTTTATTTGAGCAAACATAATTATTTATTGCAAAAAAAAAAAATGGTTAAATTTCATGAATGTTCTTTAAAATGTCCCCCTCAATTTGGGTGCGTATCCTGATTATGGAAGAGGTATCTCTCTGAAGACCTGCACGAATTAATGCATGTAGAAAAAGCTTATCTCTTGATCTCTTGTGTCCTTGCCTTACTTTCACTGTTCTTCATGTAACCCGTTTCTCTCTCTCTCTCTCAGATTTGGTAATTTCCCATTGGGTGACGTTCGTAATTAAAAAAAAGGGCTTCCATTATTCTGTTAGTAGGCTTTTATCGTGTTCTGATAACCTGTTTATTGATTTACATCTGCACGTATTTACTGATGAATCCACTGTTATCTTATTAAAAGGAATACAGAAGAGCTACAGGTCAGGTCAATGTCTAGTCTGGAAAGCCAATCCAAGGCCGCATCCGTCACCTTGTGGATGTCCTGTGATGTCAGGGTCCCCTTTGGAGAAACTAAAATATTTCACGGCCCTCCCCTCGAAAAATAATCGTAATATAGACATACATTATTATAATATTTATTGTATTTATATTCAATGCAAAACATACACAGCGAATATCGCAAAAATCAAATGCAAATACAGACCCCGACTTACGCGAATCCGGAGTTACGCGGTTTCTTATATGTACGTATTCCCCCGCTTCAGGCCTCACCACTAGTCGTATCTTTCAGGCGCCGGCCGCATTCGCCAGTGTCGTACATGCTGTGAACAAGCACTGACGTGTTCGCGCGGTCTCCATTCATACACGATTTTTATAGTCTACAACCCTTGCGATTGTTTAATGTTATGTTCTTGATAAAACTTTTATCACATCAAAAATAATAAAGTCCTCCAAAAGAAGTGAGTCCGATTCTTCTACAGCTAGCAAGAAAAGAAAAACATTGACTTTGGAAACAAAACTGAACATTATTAAGGATTTTGAAGGCGGGATGAAAATTTGTGAGCTAGCAAAGAAGTTCGATCTACAGGAATCCACAGTAAGAACAATCATAAAAAAAAAGGTTTACAGATTTTGGAGGACATATGTACATTCTAACGAGAAACGAATTATAGCCACAAGGCAAGGAATAAACGTGAAATTTTGCGTGACAAGAAAAAGACATTATGCCGTCAGACTAATCTATTAGATTTTATGAAACCATTGACATCGAAATAACTTTCTTTTTTTTATACGAAAAACTACAATTATGATTATATTTTTTAAAAAATATAGGTGTTTTTGTTAACCCTTGGTCCCAATTGTATATATAAATTACATGCAAAATTATACCCCGAGTTACGCGAATTTGACTTACGCGCTTTTTGTTGGTCTCACCTACCGCGTAACTTCGGGGATTTTACTGTATTACATTTATAGCATCTTACATGGTACATTATCTCATATTTTTATATAGATAGATATATTGTTATTGTACATTTGCAGTACAAGCACATGAAATGTAAAACGATTAGTAATACAGAAAGAAAAAACATAAAAGTAGTTTAATAACAGTTGAATGTAATAGATATATTTCAGTACCGCCACATGCTACACAAAAAGTCAATATCAGGTGAAATATTTGAAACTGCAATTCTTAGATTTCAGCTTTGAAATGAAACTTATATGAATAAGCATATTTACTAATATTCATTAAGCGCCGAAATACGCAGGAAGCAAAATTTGTGAACCAACACCAACGTATGATTTTTTCCCCATTAAATTATAAAAAATAACAAAAACAAAAAAATAAATAATAAATAATAAAAATTAAATTCGTTTCTTTTAAGATAAAAAAATATACTTAGTCTTAAAACATTTTAATTTGTTTTCATTATTTCACGACCTCTCTCAACAAAACCTACGGCCCACAGTTTGGGAAGCGCTGCTGTAGAACACCACCGTGAAATTGGCGCCTTGGGCAGTCGTTCACAATATGAGCAATCGTCTGATCGACGGGAGAACAATCACAATAAGGGTGGTCTAACAGCCTCCATTTATGTAGTAGGTAGCCACATCCGCCGTGGTTAGTTCTGATCCTGTTGATTGATGACCAAATCTTCCTAGGAAGAGCAAAACCAGGGCAGATGTGGCTTCCTGGTAGATCTTCAACCAGGAAGCCGTTTGTTGGTTTGTTTGGAGGTTGTTGGACCAGTATTCTCGCCACATGTCAGGTGTTGATGGCAGGGCAGCTGAAGAGAGTTCGTCCATGGACCAAAAAGGCTTTCTAGATTTTCAAGATTTATAGAGTTGAACAGATAAATGCTTGTTGCATTCCCCTCTTGCGCCTTCTAGCAGATGGATGATTTGGCTATTGTCTTCTCTGGAAAGCGTTTATTATAAAATTTATTATATTATAACAGGACACAGCTCTGTTAAATTCGTTTGTGTGTGTGAGAGAGAGAGAGAGAGAGATGAGTGGGCTAATCTTTCTTGACATCCATCTGAGTCACGTGGACAGTTCCGATTTAATTCCTCGCTACTATCTAAATATAAAGGCATCGCATCATCACCTGAAAAATCAGTCTCTCTCCTCGTCCTTTTCTTTTATGTCTGTCAATTCCGTCTGATTTTTCCCCATCGGAGTGCAATAAATTGATCATTACTTCATTCATCTGTTCAGAGACACAGCATTAGATTAGTTACCTAATAAATAAGCCGTTAGTTGGTAAAATAAATCCATTTTTATTTGCCATTAACTTCATTTTTGTGAGAATTTTTATGCATATCGTGTATTAGTTGCATTTAGATTTATCATCGAGATAAAAAAAAAAAACTTTATATTTGCAGTTAAATTAACTGTTGCAAAAGATATGCAAGATTAATTTCCATGTCAGTATTAACTGGATGTCTAAATACGAAAGCCTTTTAAATATTGACCAGTTAGTGACTGCTTTCAACCACAGAATCTTATAGAGACAGTTGTGGAGCACATTGGTATAAGTAGGATAACAGTAGTCTCGGTCAATTCTCATTGATAGACATGCGTCTAATCAATGATTAGACGCATGTTGACGCATGATCAGCGCATGTCTATCAGTTCTCATTGATAGACATGCATCTAATCAATGATTAGACGCATGAGCAGCGCATGTCTAATCATTGATTAGACATGCGCTGCTTATTCGAGGTGAACGGAGCGACTGGTACTTATACTACTCTGTTCCCTTCACAATTTCTTCAGCCGAAGGAGGTACAGCTACATATGCCGCTCTTGTTACGATTGAAATTTACATTTACAAACATGAATTTATTTTATTTCTCCCCTATTTAAAATTGACATTATAGGAAAAGTATGTACGGTAGAATTAAAATTGTTATCCAGAGCTGTTCTGCTGTACGACATACACACGCGATGGAAATCACGTGCAATAAAATCTTGTTTCAGCTACCCGACAGGCGAACTAATCAGCAGCTCCCCGTTTCTTAAAGAAAATCAAGGTTCATAAAGTTTTCTAAACGGTTCCCGTCGGTGCGATAAAGAAAGCAATTATGGTAGTACCAGCCACCCCCCACCGTGTTCCGTAATAATCTTGTGGCCCCCATTTTTTACATCCCTTCACACCCAGTGGTATTAAAGGGAAGACAGTCATTAATCACGAGTGTCAATAATTTTAATCATTAACGAGAGACTTCGGACAGAATTAGCGGAAATCAATATCCCATCAGTAGTGTATGTTGGTCCACGATTAGATCCGTGTTCGGGCGTATAATTACAGCGGGAGGGTGGCGAGTATGAAGGTAGCACATGGCGTTTGTCAGTGCTTGTAATGAGATGGAAAATCTACCAAATTGCGGAGTGCTGTTTTTTAGGAAGTGATGTTGACCTTTGACATCGGGGTCATTATCTTTATTTTCTTCGTTGAAAGGTTGAGCTTCGTTACATAAGTTCAGCAGAGGGATATCTATGTGACCGCCTATCTGACTAGAAAACACTCTGCAATTTGTTAAAGCTGTAACTTATTATCAGGCTCGCCGTATGTTCGTTGTACCCCTCAGCACGGTAATGACCATCTAAATTAGGCTGTTACACTTGAGCGATTTTCAGGAGTTTTTCATTAAGCAAAACTAGTAACTCCTCCAGCATCATCGGCTTTCGGATACTCATAGCACAGTCTCAAGAGGGACACAAAATTTACCCAAGTTGGAAAGCCCTAGGTTCCAGTCCCGTCTGGGATGAACCTTTATAAGGGCCTCGGTTAACCAGTATGTGGAAGGGTTTTCTTCCGGAAACATTCTAATTTTCATTCGAATGTTTCAGAAAGAATACACGCAGTTAACATACATAATAATTTGGGGAAATTATCTTATTATGAGTTCTCTTGTACGTTATTTCTATCACTGTTTTTATTGGTACTTTCTTTGCTGTTGTCCCTATGCGCGAGAGGAGGCTTATTGGCCGGTAATTCTGCTTATTTTAGGTGCTTTTCTAGGTTATATTGATATTATATCTACTGTTTACCAACAAGATGGAAATAACGAAAGCTCAACATCGTAATGATGATGGCAAAGTATGAGTGGGATGGATTTATGCAGTTGGAACTTTATAGTTTTATTAACTATTGCATCCTTACCAGGTGCTTTCTGTTGAATTTTTTTCTTGATGTCGGTTACCTCACCTAGGGGAAGTTGGTCTGATGTCTGCTTGATATGTGGGATGATGCAGTGCGTAGCTTGCGTGTTGGTGAAAGTTAAGTGCTCATACTTGTAATTAGGGGTGTATTGCTTCTCTAGGCTATTTGCGAATGTCTTCAGCTTTTTCAGCGTGGATTGGGGAAGAGTTTTTGGCCCCTACCCAGTACCTTGAATAATTTCTATAGTGATTTTTTTTTTTTTTTATATCGAGCGCATACAGTAGTGGGTTGGGAAAGGAGAAACTTGTTTCCATTTGATTTAAAAGCCTGTATATTGTATTCCTTGGGAAACACACAGCTGGGAGACTATTCCACAATACAGCAGTAGCAGGGATGAATGAGGAAGAAAAGAACTTGTTCTGTGAGTTTCAAGGTGTACTGTGAAGGCAGCAGCCGCACTTGTTCCAACGGACATAGTACTGAGTGGGGAAATTATTGGTGCTATTTCAGATGAACATTTCTCATGGAAATATTTATAGAATACACATAATACAGAAACCAAACGCCCGTGCGAAAGTTGGAGGAGTGAGTTGGTAAGAGATGGGTTGTTACCAACAAGATGGAAATAACGAAAGCTCAACATCGTAATGATGATAGCAAAGTATGAGTGGGATGGATTTATGCAGTTGGAACTTTATAGTTTTATTAACTATTGCATGAGTTGGTAATAATAACCAACTCACTCCTCCAACTTTGCATGTTAATATTGCATATTAACATGCAAAGTTGGAGGAGTGAGTTGGTAAGAGATGGGTTGTTAATCAATCTAATTGTCCTTCTCGATATTGAGTAAGGCATTTGGAGGGAGCTCTGAGGGCTCTACTCCAAATGTGAGATCAATATTCAATAGATGGTCGAATTTGTGATTTGTATTAGGTTAACACTGTTCAGAGGTGAAGTACCGTCTTGAGCGAAAGAGAAATCCTAATTTTTTTTAGAAGCTGAGGATGCAATGGTTGTGATATGTTTATGCCAGGAGAAGCTTGATGTCAGAGTGATTCCAAGAAGAGTGATCTCATCTTGCCTGGAAATTTGAGTGTTGTCAAAGGCAATACTGGAAGAAAACGGTGAACCGTTTTCTTCCAGTATTACCTTAACTTAATGGTTGCACCTTTTGGACAACTCGTATAACAGAGTATATAAGTTCTTTTCGCTATACCCTTTGGTATTAATTTAGTCTAGCTACTCACTGATGAAGCCTCAATAAAGGCTGAAACCGGTCTGGGTAGTGACCTCCCACCATAATGTAATAACAGCATACATTTCCTAGGAAATATGTTTTTACATTATGGAAAATACCAAGAATAGCGATCAGAACTTTACCACCTTTGCTGCGAGTTGCCCGAGATTGTACTACGTACTGGGACTACTTGCATTAGCTCACGCTAGTAATCGCCGATACTTTTATATTTTACTATATTCGGCATGAAACTCTCTGATTCCGATCTTTGAGTTTCTTATTCGGTTTTAAAACAATGTGGGATTTAATATCCCCTTAATTTAAATAATGTTTATATCGCCGAAATGAAGCCTACTGGTTGGCTCTTTATATTTAAGAAAATGGTTCTTTTTGTGAGGAATAAGACAGAACTGGGTTTTACTGCCATTGAAATTGACAAGGTTATCTTAACCTCATTGGAGGATGGCTTGGAGATCAGAATTGAGGACAGTGGAGGTTGATGTTCTGCAGGTTGAGGAGATTTGTGTAGAGTGACGTTTATCAAATGAAAAGGAGGAGGAGTGTAATGTACGGTTATCTGAAAAGCTGTGTATTGGATTGCAGGTCAACTGAAGTGGGTCATTGATATATAGAAAGAAGAGGGTTAGTGAGAACACAGAACCCTGTTAAACCCTGGCATTAGTTGAATAGTGAGAGGATAAGGAACCATCTACCATCACATATAGTCTTCGTCCAGACAGAAAGCTGGCAATCCAATTGCAGAAATCCTGAGACAGACCAAATGATGGGGGTTTGTTTAGTAAAACCTTTTTGCCAGATCCGGTTAAAATCTTTGGAGATATCAAGTGCAACCACTTCAGATTCACCAAACTTCTCCATGGTATTTGTCCAGAGATGGGTGATGTACGTGATTAGATCTCCTATTGATCGGCAGCAACAGAATCCATACTGCTGGTCGTTTATTAGCTGAGTGCCTTCAAGGTAGTACGGGAGTTAGGAATTGATTACTCTCTCCATTATTACTTTAGACAGGACTAAGGTGAGTGAGATTGGGTGGTAGTTTGATGGCAGTTGGTTGTCACCCTTCATGGGAATGACTGATCCATTGGTTGTAGAGATCCTCTTCCATTGCTCTTTTCTGTAATGTCTGAAGACATATCAGATCAAGCTAGTGGCTTTGTTGAGTAATTTACGGTCTTGAGGGACCGTCGTTTCATGAATTCTTCGGGCGGTTAGCCAGGGTTGAATCAAACTGTGGTGGTAAGTACTTGCTTACTGCCCTTTTTTTTATTTGCTTCTCTAGGCAGGTAGTTTTCCCCAGTTGACGGCGAATGGGCTTCTCGAAATGGTGTCAACTGCGTCGTTGTAGTAGAACCAGATAATGGTTTTAATTGAAGTTAGTTCCATCTACAAGTGATAAACGACTTCAATTAAAACCAAAATCTGGTCCTACTACAACGAGGAGTGCAGTTATGATACCACTCCGAAAAGCCCATCCACCATCAACTGGGAAAAACTAACGGGGACTAATGTTCCAGAGAATAATAATAATGTCCAATTTATTGTTGTGCGTAGGATCGAGGGCATCCCGCTACTGCAATGTTTCTTGTGGCGTATTCGTTTAGTGTCCTCCCATTGTGGTTTGTTATTCTGCTATTCCAGGGAAAATGTTTGATATTTAAGTCGCCGATTATTAGTACAGCATCTCTGGAGTCGAGGATGTTGTTCAGGTTTGATTTCAGTAGTTTTTTTTTTTTTTTTTGTTCGTGGAGGTGTATGCGGAGTACATTTTTAGTTTACCTACTTTGGTGATTTCTACTTCTAGCCCGGGGCTTGTAATTTCCTTGTTGTGGATGCTTTTATATTCGTCGTGTAGTCTTTCAGTCCATGGACTGGTTGGCTGTAGCACACCGTTCCTGCCATTTGTCCTCTATTCGGCGATTCTTTTTATTTCCCCTATCTTCTTGTTCCGAATCTTCACATAGTTGTTTGATGACATTCATTCTTGGTCTTCCCTCGTTCTTTTACCCAGGATTTTCCACTTCTATTACTGTTTTGAGGAAATTGTCATGCCTTAGCAGGTATCCTACATTTGAGTCTCCTTTATGCTCTCCAATATACTTCTTTCTCATGCCATTTATATTCTCATGCCATATTCAGATATCTTGTTATTTATTCTTTTCAGCATTTTCTCCAGTCCCTTAGAGCAAGCTACTATTATTGCATGGTCGTCTGCAAATTTAATAACATTTACTCTTTTGCCATTTATCACAATTTCGTACTCTTTATTATAAGCTTCCCTTATCCATTTGTCTGCAACAATGCTAAAAAGGATTGGGAAGAGTAGGCATCGTTGTCTTACACCTCTCTCAATTTTAGCTGATTCTGACCAGTCCTCTTGCAGAGACACTACTGCAGCTTGATGTTTATACAGTTGCCAGACCAACTTTATTATTTGTTCCTCTACTCCTGTCTCTCTCAACAATGGGAAGAGTTTATTCCATGAGACCATGTCAAATGCCTTTTCGCAGTCTATAAAGCATATACGAGTGTAGCGTCGTCCTTGTTCTATCCTACGTTCACCGAGATGCCTTAAGGTCAGAATCGGACCCCAGGTTCCTCGTTCTTTTCTGAAGCCAAATTGGTTTTCTTCAAGATAGGTTTCAGATTTTGATTCCATTCGATCTTTTATTATTATTTGTTATTTTAGGAGTATTTTTTTGACGTATGACTTGCTAAGCTTATTGTCCTGTAGTGCGTACTTTCGATTGATTTAGTCTTTTTAGTGAGTACCATTAGAGCGTAAAAAGTCTTCTAGCCATATTCCTTTTTCAAAAATATCGGCAATCAGTTGGTATAACCTGTTCACTCGCTTCCTTAATTAGTTCGATTTGTATTCTATCTATGTCTGGTTCCTTATTCGTTGCAATAGTTGTGAGTGCACTGTCGGATTCGTGACGAGTAATTTGCATTGGTATTATTTATGAGTTCCTTTCTGATAATTGCAGGAGTGGTTTTGTTTCTTTATATATACAGTTCTTGTACATATTCTTGTCATCTTTTCTTCTTTATCTCAGAATTTCTTTTTTATCTTATTGGGTTTCCTTGTTTGTCATTTAGCACAAAAGTGGTTATATTTCTGTGTTTGTGTGTAATATTCTTTATCTTCCTGTAGGTTGGATCACTTCTTCCAAGTTTTTCTATTTCCTTGCATTGTTAATTCCACCAGTTTTCTTTTGTGTTAATAGTTTTCCATTTTCGTCTTTCTTCCATTTTACTTAAAATTTTACTAATGATCCATGGCTTTTTCAGTTCTTATGGTTTTATTCCTATGCATTCTTCTACTGTTCCATTTATCGTTGTTTTGATGAGAGTGCGTCAGTATCTCTAGTTCTTTTTCTTGTTTAAACCTTGTCGGTGAAATCTCTGAATCTTTATTTAATTTCCTTTTCTTTTAAAATTTCTACATTCCATTTCTTTCTAGCTTTGGGGGGATTTTCCGTTTTAATTGGCTTTTCATCATTACTAGGTTTTGGTCAGATCCTATATCTGCTCCTGAGAAAATCATGACTTTCTTAATTTGCTTTCGGTATCGCTGTTTTACGATGATATAGTCGATTTGAAATCTTATTTTTTTCCCTGGACTCTTCCAAGTGTATCTTAGCCTCTTGGGGGGGGGGGCTTCAAAACAGATGGTAGTGATCATAAGGTTTTCTTGTGTATTAGTCTTTGTCTTTTTAGTTTCTTGCTATAAGGCCAAACTTTCCACTGATGTTAATTGTTTCTTCTTTTTCTCCAGCTGAGGATTCTAGTTTCCCAACATTACTACATTTTCTTTTGTATTCGCCTTTCTCAATAGTTCTTCAATTTCTTCCGATGTTAGCATACATATATATATACAGTACTTGTATTATTATTATTATTAGATCCAGTAGTTTGGCTGATAATCTTGTCATCATGCACCTTTTACTGATTATCCTTTAAAAATGTTAGCCCGCCCTGTCCATCTTCGCAGTCCGTATTCATCGCTTTGTCATATTTCCATCTCTTTCACTTACTCCTATAATATTTATTTTATTTTTTCATTTCATTTTTCAAATTCACTAGCTGTCCTGCTCGTAGTAGAGTGTGCGTACATTCCATGTTGATACAAGGATTTTGCATGTTGACGACTTCAGAGTCCTTGTTATTTCTCCTGCCAGGCACGGCGCTTGTTTCGGTCAGAGTCCCGCAGTTAATCTTTTATGCCAGTATCATTTGTAGGCATTCTTCCATGTGCCACTTTACTTAGGATTTGTAATGAAGTAGTTTCCCCTTGCCTTCTTCAGCCGCAAAAATCATCCAACTTGGCTATGTCACCAGCCGTTGGCCTTGTAGAGCATCCTCCGCCTGCTGACTGGAAATGATAGACAGTTGGCCTTCTTGGAAGTTTTTTCACTTGGTTTAATCCTTTATCCAAGCGTAAGCAAAACAAAGCTTGAGCCTGAAATATAATCAGGACTGGGGGAAACTCGTATATGGAAGCTGATGACTTCACATCACTTGCCTTAGTATCCCATAATGCAAAGCATATATCCTTACGGGTATATATATAGGCTATGCATTATGGGAAGGGTCACTACCCAGACCGGTTTCATATAAGTGAAAGGAAGCCTCCAAAAACTTAGGCGATCCCCGAGATCACTCTAAACTCAGCAAGTGCGAGCGACTCAAGGGATCATTTTACTCAGCGGTGGTTCCACTCGGTGACAGGCCCATCCTGCCAAAGAGAGGAACCCTCATCGGTGGCTCTGTCCAATGGCAGGCCCACCCCACCACGGAGCAGAGCCACAACTCAGCAGTGATCCCTCACAGAGACAGGCAAAAACCAATCCCCAAACATAACCCTCATATCTCAGGGAAAGGGATCCCTTCTGCGCAAAGGAGAATCACTGGGAGCCAGACCCAGAGGTGATACCAAGGTTGAAGTAATGCCGAAGTCATATTTTCATATACGAGTAGCCAAAAGTGTCGCACTTTATTATTAAAATACTTTGGATTAGAGATAGTTGTTGGAAGTTTTTTCACTTGGTTGCACTATAAATTAAAGATACCAAGAAAGTATGTACTTGGTTTAATCCTTTATCCAAGTATGTAATTTCTTGGTATCTAATTTAAATTGGCCTTCTGTCTGGCTCTTCCTCCTCATCTTCTCTGTTGATGATATTGCCGATCCACTATGACAGCGCTTTCCAAACTGTGGGCCGGGGCCACCTTGGGGGCCGTAGGTTTTGTTGACGGGGCCGTGAAATAATGAAGACAAATCTAAAATCTTTTAAGACTAAGTAGAGTTTTTTTTTTATCTTGAAAGAAACGTATTTAATTTTTATTATTTCTATTTGGCATTTTTTATATTTTAATGGAAAAAATCACACATTGGTGTTAGTTCACAAATTTTGCTTCCTGCGTATTTCGGCTCTTAATGAATATTAGTAAATATATGCTTATTCATATAATTTTCATTTCAAAGCAGAAATCTAAGAATTGCAGTTTCAAATATTTCAAAATAGAACACAAAACAGAAAACGAGAGTATTCCCAGAGGGCAATGACATCACTGATATACTTAACAAAATGAACAACCACTTTACCAACTATGGCAGTTGTGTTTTCGACCCTGCAGAAAGGGCAAAGTATGTCAGTCACCTTCCGTGGATTAAGAATTCTATGTATCTACATGCAGTAAACGAAAATGAAGTGAAGAGTGTAGTAATCGGATTAAAAAAAAGGGAAAAAAGTGGGATGTGACAACATAAATGTTAAAAAGTTAAACATTATCATTAGGCATAAATTACAATTCTGTACAAATATCATTAATAAATCCTTTGAACATGGTAAATTTATAGAACACCTAAAGACTGCTTCAGTTGTACCGTTATTTAAAGGAGGAAATAGAAATGAAATCAAAAATTACAGACCAATATCTATACTGTCCACAGTCTCAAAGGTTATTGAAAATCTGATTAAAAAACGCTTAAATAGCTATTTAAATACAATATCCTTTTACTCAACTAATCAATATGGGTTCAGATCCGGATGCAATACTTAAAAAGCGCTATTGGAGTTTCATAAAAAGGTCTATCGTGGAATAAATGAAGGAATGCACACAGCAGCTGTTTTTCTTGATATATCTAAAGCGTTCGACTGTGTTCATCATGATCTATTGCTATTGAAAATGTCCAAATACGGCATTAGGGGAATTACTAATGACTGGTTCACATCCTATCTGAATAATAGAAAACAATATACCAGCTATGATATATTTAAAAGCACAACAAACATAATAAAATACGGAGTCCCACAAGGGTCGGTTCTAGGACCCATCCTATTTATAATATATGTTAATGATCTATGTAAATACAAACTTTTTGGCAAAATGATATCCTTTGCTGACGATACGGCTTTAGTATACACCGAAACAACCCTTGAAGATCTAAAAAATCGGATTAATAGCGATGTGTTAAAACTAAGTATATGGTTTAGCAACAACGGATTTAACATTAATACCGACAAAACGAGATATATGTACTTTACATTAACAGAACAAATTAGATCGCATATAACTATAAAATGGCATGAAAGGAAATGTAGTGATACTCTAAATTATAA